>NC_048317.1:3430067-3507544 GCF_013100865.1 Trachemys scripta elegans | reverse complement strand
CCACGAAAGCTTATGCTCTAATAAATTTGTTAGTCTCTAAGGTGCCACAAGTCCTCCTGTTCTTCTGGCCTTCGAATCTATGACTAGCCATAGCGTAGTTCAGTGAAGTGACGCTACCCTCCATCTGTCCCCAGCACCAGTGGGAACAGTGGGTCAATGCTGAGGATTTCTGAACATCCCATCCCTCGTCCCCTCCAAGAAACAAGAACCATAGAGCACTGCAGCCTGAGCCTCGGTGCCTGAGTGCTTTCGAGGAGCTCCAGCCATGCACTGGGACCAGGGCCGGTGCAACCATTTAGGTGACCTAGACGGTCGCCTAGGGCACTAGGATTTGGGGGGCACCGTTTTCTTCGGCAGCGACCACAGTGGCCGGATCTTCGGCCGCCGCCAGCATTTAGGCGGAGGGAGCTGGGGCAGGGGAGCACGGGGAGGGCCGCCTGCAGCAAGTAAGGACGGGGGGGCAGCACGCAGGGGAACTCCCCGCCCCAGCTCACCCCTGCCCCGCCTCCTCCCCGAGTACGCACGCCATCACTGCTTCACTTCTCCCGCCTCCCAGGCTTGCGGCGCCTAAGCTGATTGGTGCCGCAAGCCTGGGAGGCGGGAGAAGTGAAGCAGCGATGGCGTGCTTGGGGTGGAGGCGGAGCAGGGGTGAGCTGGGGTGGAGGGGGTGCCTCAGGGCGGACGCGGGGAGCTGCCGCGGGTGGGGGGAGGGCGCAAGGTGGAAGTTTCGCCTAGGGCGCGAAACTTCCTTGCACCGGCCCTGACTGGGACATTCATAAATGTCTAGCTATATTCCCCTCCGAAGGGAAATAACCCCCACCCCCAAGGCTGAACCTTCCCCCAGCCTCCACGGAGGGAACATCATCAAATATTGAAACTCAGTGGGATGCCACAAAGGAAACCACTCTGCATGGTGCAGTCAAACAGCCTTGAGGTGGAAGAAAAGTCTTGGCTAAAAGTAAAATTCATCTCTTGCAAAGTTATATGATTTGGGGGGGGCGGTTCCCGTTGGGTACAGCAACCTTTTATGCCATTTTCCTGAGTTACGGCTGGTTCAGATGTCTCCAGTCTGGGCGAACATAGCTGGGTGTAGTTGTTAATTGGGACTCTGAATGATACAAGAGAAAATAATGACCCCGAAGACCCAGACTCTGGCCACACTACTGTGCTCACAGAATTATAACTAACTAACTCTACCCACAGATGGTAATCCGCAGTGAAGCTTTTGCCCCACAGTTCGGCCAGTGACTTGACCCTAATGGCCCAGAGTGGTAGAACAGTTCGTATTTGTTACCCCCTAGAGCTGTTTGTTTATTCTGCAAACAAATATTGTTCTATTCCACAAAGTCAAATCTACTGGAAATTGAGGCCCTGAGATCTGTTGTCAAAATTCAGGGGGTCCCCATAAAAGGCTCTAGTTCAAGCCCATCTCTAAAGAGAACATCTATGGTTAATGCCGAAGTAAAGACAGGAGAATAATATTCACTGGCTCTCACCCGGTGTGTGTCTTGTGTATTTAGACTGGGGGCAGGAGGCTGGCTTTCACTCTGTGTTTGTACAGCACCCTGCACAATGTGGCCCGTAGTCATTACTGTGCTGTACTTGACTTGTAATGCAAACACTTAATAACATAAGCAAAAGACCCAGGGGTCAGTTCATGCCTCGCATCTTCCTGCAATTTACCTGCTTCGATTTGCTACTTTCCCAACACTTCACAAAGTCCAACTCCTGAGCTTTTTTAAGGGGGCAGGAGGAGGGGTACCTGCAGTTGCTATTTAACAGCCTGCAGGAACTGGGTGCCAGGGATGTGCCAAGGAGCCTGCCACAGGCTCTGGTCTGCTCAACGTTTAGCAAATGTTCCCTGGAAACACACAGCGTCTGACTCATTCGAGACACAGGACTGCTACGCTCGCTCGCTCTCTTTTCTCACTGCTAAGTCCCTGGTGTCTTTTATAAACCCTCTCTCCTAATGTGACAGGTGGGATTCAGTGAGTGATTTCCTCACCCTGGCTCAGTCCAGGGCTTCGGGGGGCGGGGGGAAAGGTCTCCGTTAAATTTCAATTTTCCCACTTGCTTTCAGATCATTTATAAAGTGTGGGAGTCAGGGAGATGTTGGGGGCCCTTTTGACACAGTGTTAACTTCATCATGACTCCAGCGCTGAGCCGAGATGGATGGAGCGTCCCTAAGGTCTGTCACTGGCAGATTAATGTGCTTGGCTAAATGGCCCTTGGATGGCTAGGAGGCCAAAAAATTTCGTAGTCATAGGAATAGGAGGGGGGATAGCGACTCTCCAGACCCAGGCTAGGCGTCCTCATCTGGCAGGATGCACTGTCTGCGCCTGGAGGAGACAACGCCTTGGAATAAACACAGCTCTATCAGATTTTGGGGCTCTGTATTTTTGTCTTTTCAACAGGCTCAGAACAAATACATGTTCCAGGCGCAGGTGAGCCTGTTTAACCGAGGAGCAGGCCTGGGGAGAGAAGACTGTGCCGCTGTGCCAGATGCCGACAGACAACACAGCAAGGAAAACTGCATCCAGGAGCTTTGACGGCGTAAAGGCCGGCTGTGGGCTAAGATGGCGTTAGACTGAGCTGAGGCCCAGTGAAACGGTTCAGATCAGGATTTAGGCTGCCCCCAAAGCTCAGAGCTGATCCAATCCAAGGTTTGGGTTGGACACGGCATAATGATAAAAGGAAAATTCTTTCCCACTGGAAAGTTCGACTGCTGAGCAGGCTTTGGGTTTCAAAGCTCCCCAAGACTTCGGACTGGGGTGTCGGTTCAGGCTAGTCTCGGTTACTGTTACTATTAGTAGGGAACCTACCAAATTCAGTCCATTTTGCTCAATTTCACGGTCATGGGGTTTTTTAAATTGTAAATGTCCTGATTTCGGTATTTAAATCTGAAATGTCACGGTGTTGTGATTGTAGGGTTCTGACCCAAAAAGGAGTTGGGGGGGGTCACAAGGTTATTGTCGGGGGGTTGTGGTATTGCTAACCTTACTTCTGCGCTGCTGCAGACGGCAGCGCTGCCTTCAGAACTAGGCACCTGGAGAGCGGCAGCTGCAGGCTGGGATCCCAGCTCTGAAGGCAGAGCCGCCACCAGCAGCAGCGCAGAAGTAAGTATGGCCTGGTATGGTATTGCCACCCTTACTTCTGCGCTGTTGCCTGCAGAGCTGGGCCCTCAGTCAGCAGCTGCCACTCTCCGGCCGCCCAGCTCGGAAGGCAGCAGCGCAGAAGTAAGGGTGGCAATACCACGACCCCCCCTAAAATAACCTTGTGACCCCCCTCCCCGCAACTCTCTTTTGGATCAGGACCCCCAATCTGAGAAACGCTGGTCTCCCCTGTGAAATTTGTATAGTATAGGGTAAAAGCACAAAAGACAAGATTTCATGGTGGGAGACCAGATTTCACGGTCCGTGACACGTTTTTCATGGCCATTAATTTAGTAGGGTCCGAATTATTACGCCTCCGGACAAGTTTCTGCAGCATATCTGGTGAAATAAAGACATCATGTGGGATGTCCAGGGCCAAGAAGGGGCTGCCCCGAGTTTTAGGGGCCTTTAATCTTCTGATTTCCTACTCACCAGGCACTATCTGAACTCAGTGCGGTCCAGCACGCTAAGCTCCCTTCATATGCACGGCAGCTGCTCCGCTTCCATTACACTCCCCCTGCCCGGGTTTCTGCGTCCTCGGAGAGAGCTGGTGAATCACCAGTCGGTCGCTTGGGGGCTGGAATGGAAAACCAAACATGTCAAAAATGTTGATTTGGAACAAACCAAAGTCTTTGCTTTCCGGGGAGGGGAGGGTGTTTCTGGCCAAAATTGTTTGCTGAATTTGACCCAAACCCAGTCGTTTCAGAGCCTCCAGTCAGATCCTGCACCCAAGGGTGCCCAGGTTGCCCTGTGGCATTTCACCAAATCACACGGGAGTGACAGGGTGGGATGACATCAGTCGCCCTTTAAACCCTCATTGTAACGAAACTCAAGGGGCCACACTCACCTTGCTCAGCTCCCCGGCACTGCGCCCATAGCAGCTAGTCACTGGCCACAAGCTGCTGTTAGCTTGCCCCGTCCAAGTCTCTCTGCCAATTCCCCGTTCCCTCAGCACACCCTCTGCTACAGCCTTTATGGCTCTGCAAGTCAGTGCAGAGCAAAGTGCCCGGCTCCACTTGGCTCCCCCCACCCAGCAGATCCAGGCACCCCACGACACTAGGAACAGAACAGCCCCTGGATTCCCCAGGGGCTGCCAGGCTGCCTAACACAATGAGGTAGCAAGCTATGTATGTGCCCCTCTCCCCATAACTGCTCCCCCCCAAAAAGAACAAGCAAAGTCTGGCCCTGGCTCTGATTGAGAGCACAATGAGAAATGACAGGCCAAGGCAAGTATCAGGGCAGAGGGGGACAGCAGCGGGCAATGGACAGGGAAAGCTGCCTTTGGGGAACAGTCTCCAGCTAGTAAATCCTAGGAACATTTGTGTGTGTTTCTGCCTTGGTGCTTCATAACTATTTTCATACATTGGCCCTAGAGTGGGAGCGGAGGGAAAAAGGGGACGAGCCTAGTGATCGGGAGAGAGGCAACCCACCCCGAGCTAGCTTGGGCTCCATTCCTGGTGGCTTAAGACATAGGCACTCCAGGCCCAGCGTCTGGTGTCAGTTGCTTACATCAGAATCTCAGCAACGTCTGCCTGAGTCTGCTGAGAGCCTGGAACAATAACTCTAAGGGGTGTAAACTGAGGGGGACTCTCTGCTGCAACCATGCCATGGCAAGTGTGGGGTGGAACTAGGGTGGGCCCGTGTCCTGGTGCACACATGATCTTGGATTGCCCGAATCCAGCCCTGTTTCACTCGAACAAAGCAAAAAAGAAAGGGGAGCCCGCCCCATGGCGCTGAAGAGGAGGGAAGCAAGAAGTAAATAAGGAAAGAACGCACAGCATCCTTCTAAGCCAGACATCTTTTTCTTTATGACAAGGGAGAAAATTAAATTATCCGCTCGCTTTCAGCTAAAAACAAAACCAAAAAAAAAGAAGAGGAGAGAGATTTTCCCCCTCATCCGTTTCTGCTTCTTTATTTTCCTCATTGCATTTCTGATAACAAAGAACCTGAAGGAAAAGAGACAAATGCTGATTTAGTCACCTGCTCGGTTCCAAAAACAAATGCACTCAGTACATAGTTCATGGCTTTGAAGATGTGCCCCCATCCGTCACTGCCAGAGAGGGGATGTGCCAGCTAATGAGATGGTTGAAAACCAGAGAAGCTAAATAATTGTGACATGGCTGTTTTAGAAGACACTAAAAGACCCCTCACCCCTACTTCCATTAACCCCTTAGGGGGTCTTTTTGTCCTTTAACCCCAGAGCCGGGTTTGGGCATGTGATTAAGGATCCAGGGCAGATGAGGTTCAAGAAGCTCACATGTGCTTCTCACCCCTCCCCCCATGCACATACACACACTCTTCTTTTCACGTGTCCACTTTGATATAATTTTTCACATTTTGAAAATAGAGATGATTGTAGCCTGGGTCCATCTAGTTTCCCAAATAACCTGTCTCTTTGATAAATAACATAAATTAAATTAGACAAGACAAACAAATAGTTTTTTTTCTCTCCCCCTTTCGGTCTCTTGGAAAAAGAAAGGGGAAAAAAAAAAGAAAAAGAAAAACATAATTCAGTGACTGCCTTGAACCCCCTGGGGAGCCGTGCAGTGGTGAAAGCTATGATTATAAACGTGTCTGCAATGTTAACCTTTAACACGGACCAAAGACCATTGCTTCCCTTTGCTTCTAAGCTCTTTAATTTCTTTGCCATAATATGATTTCCCATGAGCTGGCTCTATTAACAAGGCCAGCAGAATAACAATGGTCACATTTATCGCTCCTGTTATCCAAAGTGCTTTGCAGAAACATTCATGAATGGCACCGCGTAGCTGGGAGTATTATTTTCCTCTTTAAAGAGAAGGAAACTGAGGCACAGAAAAGTGCAGGCCAAGGTCACACAGCAAGACCATGGCAGAGCTGGCAATAGAGCCTAGGTGGTCTGAAGAGTCACCTGCTCTAACCACTACACCATGTTCCCCACCAGAGTCAGGAACATGCCCTAGGAGTCCTGATTCCCAGGCCTCCCTGCTCTAACTATTTGACAATGCATCGCCCTGTGATTAGAGATGGGAAACAATGCGCTAAGCAGATTATTTCAGGTGCAGCTGCTGCACTTTTCTGCTGTGATTCCTCTCCGGGCCAGTCCCACCCAGCTGGGGGCTAAACCTCCTTCCGTCTCACAAAGATCTGGCATTGTCCTACTTTACTGTATTAGCGCAGAACGGCTGGAGCAATCTTAACGTCCCTTAGTATCTGCCTCCTCAGTCCCTCCTGGAAGGGCTGTCCCTGGATGGTGTCAAACTCTATGGCATCAAAGTACGGTGTCATTAAGGCCAGAAGGAACCACCAGGTCATCTAGTCTGAACCCCTGCATAGCACAGGCTGCTAACACCAGGCAGCACCGGTACTAAAGCTAGCAACTGAAACTAGACCAAAGAATCACAACCCACAGGAGACGAAGGTATTGTGGGCCCAGGCAGAGAATAGGAGGATTAAGGTATCCCAGAGCCTGAGGCCCTGGCAGGGAATTGATTTGGTGAGATATACCCAGATAATCCTGGCCAGCGACCTGTGCCCCATGCTGCAAAAGACGGTGAATGCGCCCCCACCCAAAGGTCTTTGCCAATCTGACCTGGAGGTAGGTTGATCAGATGTCCCAATTTTAAAGGGACAGTCCTGATTTTGGGTCTTTTTCTTATATAGGCTCCTATTACCCCCCATCCTGATTTTTCACATTTGCTGTCTGGTCACCCTACCTGGGGGGAAATTCCTTCCCAATCCCGACCGTGGTGATCAGTGTTACCCTGAGCATGTGAGCAATTTAACCAGCCAGCAAAGCACGAGAAAGAGAATTCTAGGCACCACCGGCCACCTCAGCCAGTGTCCTGTCTCCAGCCATGGCCAGCTCTTATGCCGCAGAAGAGGGAGACAAAAAAAGACCCTGCCATATCCGGAATACATCACTGGGGGGTGGGAAGGAGAAGAGGAATACCTCCCTGGTTCCTGCAAATGATCACTAGAAGCCTTGAAGCAAAAGATTTTAGGAATATAAGACATGAACCACAAAGGACCCCCAGGAACTGCTGAGCCCAGCTCCCTTCCATCTCAGGCAGACCTGTCATACGATCCCACTCATCAATCTATCATCAGTTCTATGGCCCACTTTACAAATATGCATGTGAAAGCAAGGAACGGGAGAATGGGCTAGAGCCATTGGGAAATGGACCTACTACGTGAGCTTCCCCAAAGGCGTGTTTGTTCTCCAGTCCAGACCCACAGCCATCCTGCTGACTGATGATCTGGTTCATACAATGCGTGCTCTGCAGCTTAGTTAGTTAATAATGTTTACAGAGTTTTATTGGGTCCATTTTCCAAATTGAGCTGTGAAGTGAATTACCCAACGTTCCACAGTGAATCAGTAGCAGAGCTGGGAACAGAACCCAGGAGTCCTGCTTCCCTACCCCTAGTCCAGCCTTCTGTCTTGCTTAGCTCAGAAAATTCAGCTGGCTTGTCCGGACTAGAGATGGCGCTTGCTGTAACGGGGGAAGCGGGGGAGTCTCTCTCTCCACATCATCCCAGTGCCAGGAGGAGAGAAATGGATCAATACCTGAAAATGAGACGAGGAGGCTGAGTTAATGTGAGAGACGGAGGCGGGGTGGAGCCCGGAGGGATTAGTGCATCAGCAACAGAAGCAGGGAGGTGGGAGTGGCGAGATGGATGGGAGCCGATGACAAAGATGAATAGAAATGGAAAGTGACAAAGGAAGACAGACTGGGGCTACAGGTGGGATTCTTCAACCCCTGAGAGCAATGTGCCACCTGGGACACTGCTGCTGCTCATCCTCTCCCAGGGCCTCACTTCCCCGCTTTACAGGGAGCTTTGCCAGCACCCTCCCCGTTACTGACCCGCTGGGAAAGACAAAAAAGTCGCCTTCCCACCTCTGTGCAGCCTCAGGATGTGTCTGAACTAGGAGGGACAAAGAACAGCCCCCGATAATTGGTCCTTCCACCAACAAACTCCAGCTGATGGCAATGGGACAAGGGGTCTGGGTACCTCAGACTGGAGATGGAGCTGAATCTCTGCATTCCCTGCTTTGTGGCTTGACATTTGAGACCCCTACATACAGCTTTGGGTGGGCTACCGTTCTATACCTCAAATGATATCATTAAATCCCATTAACTGTATTCCCTGCTGCACCCCCTCCCCCGCACGGACACTCTGCTCTGCTTTCAAGACAAGTGAGACACCAGGATTATACTGCTGCCTATGTCACCAGTTCGCTGGGGGGCCTTTGGACCTCAGTTTATTCCTGTTTAAGAGGGGGTGGTAATTCACTGACTCAGAGGAGTCTAATTAGATTGTGAAGATCTAATTAGCTACTAATGGTGAAGCCTAATTAGATTGTGAAGTGCTTTGAGATCCTTCGACCAAAGGCAATTAATAAATACAGTATATTACTATATCCTTACCCTTCTCTGACAGAGTAGGATAGGGAATATTGTGTACACCAGAAAATGCTTATAGCTCGAACTGGGTCCCCATTGTGTTAGGTGCTGGACAAATGAACTCCCTGCTCCAGGGAGCTTACAGGTTAGAAATGACAAGAAACAATGGGGTGGGCCATAGAGGCAAGAGTGAACCAACACTGTTTTTTCAGAAAACACCTGTAACTTGCAAACCACAAAGTCCAGTCATTGGCTGTTTCCACATATTTAAACCATTTTCAGGCCAATTGCACATGCACTGACTCAGGATGGGAAGTGAAGTAAGTGACAAACTACAATCAAACGTGCATTATCCTGTCGCTGAAAATTCCTCTTCATCTACTGAAAGGTTGATTTGATAGCAGGCCGATTATCATGCAAGCACCTAACCATTAAGGCAGAAAATCCTCAAATGAGAACTCCACAGCCTTGTTAACAATTAGCTGCTCACATAGGTCCTTATTCAAAGCCCGTTGGAGTCCGTGGAAAGACTCCCACTGACTGCAGTAGGCATTGAACCAGCTTTTGGTGACCTCGGGAAAGGTTCTTGCCTGCCCCTTTCTTTCTCAGGCTCCTACTAACTCTGCAAGAGGCTAAACACTAAGAGACTTTAATTCCCTTTAAAAAACTAAAATGAATGATGTGTTTGTGGTTTTTCCCCTTTCACTCTATTCCATATTGCCCACAACACAGCCAGAGGTAATCATTAGGACAAATGGATCGAAACTAGAGTTTAAAAATCAGCAATAATTATGGTATCTTAAAATTAAAGGGAGGATGCGATACATGAGATGTGACTTAATGAAGTGTAACATTAAGGGTTCTCTGGCTGCACTGCCTAATACAAAGCCACAAGGAGAGCTCTGCTTTGTGCACATTGTTGTTTAAAAAAAAACTATTTTGAGCCGTGGAATCAGTCTGGCTTCGGCTCCATCACATCCACACAGGCCCTTCACCCCCGCCCCCAACTTTATCCTCCTTAAGGCGTACCTCTGCCATGATGCCTACAAAACCTGCCGCATGATCCGAGCTGGCTGTGAACAGCTGCTTACCACGTACAGCTCCTAATTTTCATGGTTACCCCATCCTGCCCCATTTCCCCCACTCATCTGCTTGTTTCATCCACCTCCTGCGTGGTGTTGTAAACCAATAGTGGAAGCTTTTGGGGGTACTGACTCTTTGCCTTTCTTGTGTGTACAGCAGCTAACACAATGGGGCCCTGATTCCTGGGATAGTTGTTAGTGGATGGATTTAGGCTGGATTTACACTGGTGGAGCAAAGCCAGATTTGGCCCCTAATGTGTATTCTCAGTTGGTAACCGTACTGGAACATTTTAGGCACATATTGCAGGCAGCCAGAGATGGTCCAAAGGCAGCAGCTCCACATGGTTTAACTTTAGCATCAGCTCTATGTGGCTTAGCACCTGACTATGACACAGACTGCCTCTGACCCTGTCCACTACCACACCCCGGGTACTGACTGAGGGTTTCTTACTGACATGTCCTAGTTTTACAGGCCTGAGGATGGCAGCAAGCCTGCAAATTGGAGGGTTCCCACCTCTGCCACTTACTCTCTCTAGAAGCATACCATGGCCTGCTTAGTGGCCATCAGAGAACAAGATAACAGCTCCTGGTTTTAGGCCAAGAATTTGCACAATTGGGTGTAAACCTCACAATCGCTCCCCCGCTATGGTGAGCATGAGTGGCCAACAGAGGGAGGCAGAGATTACTGTTTACCCCTATGAGCAATCACAGATGTAATCTATCATGCTCCTAACTGCCCGTGAAATAAGGGCATAATACATTCCTATATAAGTAAGCTATACACCTGATGCAATTAGTTTCCTTCAACATTGACCATTCCTCTCCACACGTTACAACTCCCACACACACATGCCCACCCACACACCTTTCCTACTAAAATAAATCCTAGAGATGGGGCAAATCTTAGACAGAGCGGGTTACCTCTTCCTCCCTCACCAAACCACCCCCAGGATAATAACCTAGACCCCAATCCTGTGAAGACATACTTCTCTTTACTGCCAGCAGTCCCATGGATTTCCATGGGACCAGAGAATAACCCACAAAAGAACTCTGTTTTTCCTATCATGGAATGACAGCAGGCTGCTAAATCATGCAAAAGTAGGGCTATTTTACACAAACTAAAAATAATGTATTGCTGGTTCCTACAAGGCCAACTGTTCTATCATCCACTGCATCAAGTTCTGTTATTTAAACTAAATGTACGGGCTCATGTGGTTACTTAAATGTGTTATGAACATGAGAAGATTAGTGGCAGTAATCACCTGAACTCCTGCACCTTTGCTGTGGGAAGCGAAGTGTTTTTTTCACTCCCAAAAGCTTCAGCAGTAAATTTTTTTTCTATTTTTATTATAAGCTCTTCAGGCCAGATAGTGTTTTTCCCCATTTATGAGACATCTGCCTAGCATGCTATGAATAGTCATCCCTGGGTAACAGTTCTATGCTTAAAGGAGAGCTAGGTCCCACTCTTATGGTAGGTCATGCCATTGGCCTCTCCTCAGATCTATCAGAACCACTTCAGATGGACATGGTGAGCCCTCTCTGGGTACTTTACCTCACCTAGGAGGTGGTGGTTGACTTAAAACCCATCCAACACAAACGGCAATTCTGAGTCTCATCATCATTGGCCATCCCTTGATTCAATGATCTCTACCATGGATTTACATACGGGTCCTGAGAGGACTCAGGAGTCCGATCCTGGAACCACAGATCCACCCACAGTAGTCCTGCATCTAATTAGGTGACGATGGATATTTTAGGATTCCATGATGGAAAACTATCATGATTAACTTGCATTCCCCTTCCAGTCAGAGATGCTATTTAAGGGCTTGTGCACTTCTAAGAAACTAGCCTCTCTCCTCGCACCTGATCATTCTCTCGCTGCTCTCGAGGGGCTGGAACTGTTAGCAGAGCCTTTAGGGAAATAGTAGTGTAGCTTCTCATGAGCTGCAAAATTCAAAATCGTTTTCTAGGGTTAGAAACAGCCACATGTTTAAAAACAAAGTAAGAATCAATTATTTTGAGTCCTCTGGTTGTTTTCCTGTAAGCAAGTCTGTGCTGAATTAGCTTAGTTTGCAGAATAATATAAACAATTCCAGGAACCAGAGAACAACCTCGGGAGTTGTGACTCCATCCTCTTTTCTTTTAAGTCCCTCATTAAAACTCACCTTTTGCATTCTCTCCACAGAGAAGCAGTAGTCAAACATGAGGGCTGAGATCCCAAAAATCCAGATACAGAGATCATGGAATTACCAAGAAATGTGCTAGGAGCACTCTGAATTGTCCAACCTAATGCACGCTTTGTGGATACCGCAGAATTACACACAGGGCACAAGTGTCTGCTGGCCTGCTGACTGATGATCTGTTTCATACAATGGGTACTATATTGCAAAGTTCTCTTAGAAGAAAACTACTTTTCTCAGCTTAACTTTGCACTTCTGTAGCACCTTTCAACCAAGAATCTTAAAAGCATTCACACAAAGGATAGTCAAGCCTGGAAATAAAAACAAACAAACCAAAAACACAGACACACTATGTGTCTATACTACACCTAGCACAACAGGGCTTCAATCTTGATTTGCTGGGGGGAGGAAGGAGGTTTCAGCTCTGCAAACAATTAAAAAAAAAAAATACAAGTCAGGATTGTTCTATGGAAGCATATAGGAAACAAACATTCCCTATCAGATGCTGTTGTTTTCAATATAGATGAGAAAGAGATGTACTATATTACATTCCTAATCTAAATAGTTAATACATCATAACTTGCCAATAGTCAAGACACACCCCTTACCTTGGGATGGGGGGGTGGCGGCAGCACATCGTCTCATGTACTGGGGACCTCTGTTGCACAGCAAACCTATGAGTGCGACCCCCCCTTATAAATTAAAAACACTTTTTTGTATTTAACACTTATAAATGCTGGAGGCAAAGTGGGATTTGGGGGTGGAGGCTAACCGCTCACGACCCCTCCCCCCCATGTAATAACCTTGTGACCCCGAGAGTCAGGACCCCCCCGTTTGAGAATCCCTGCACTAAACCCAATTACAGCCACTCTACACAGAGTAACCGTTTGTGCTAATCTGTGTTACGTTAATGTAATGTTCAGGGAATTATGAACTCCTTGAGCTTTGATTTAACGTGCCTTCCTTTTCTCAAAGCAGTAGGAAGAGGCATTTTATTGCTGAAGTCATTGAGTACAAACACTTACCTTATTAGCACATTCACTGTTCAGTCACTCTCTGCTACCCTCGTGGGTTGGTGCAATGCTCCTGCCACACCGTAAATAACTGGAGATTTGTCTAAATTTATGGCAGCCACATGGCCTAAATGCAAAGAGCGATGTGTCAACAAGTCGGAAGCCAAGTTACCATGTGTGCAGAGCTAGTGATGAGGAGTTTGACTGATAGTAACAGCTCAGCCTACTTAGGAATACGAAGTAAGGAGGTGAAAATATTTATTTGAATATATTTAATGAGAGAAAAAGTGCACCAAAAGACTGCAAAGCACAGACATCTGGTAAAGAGACACTGGCTACGTCGAGGAGTACAAACCCACCCAGACCCCATGGGTACATGTTGAGGCAGCTAGCCCATGCTACTATGGCAATGCTACTTTAGCACCCTAGTTCCAGGGGAACTAACATGAGTAGGTCTACGCGAGCTGGGAATCACACCCCCAGCTCCAAGCGCAGACATGCCAGTTTCACCTCTAGGTCACCAGTTCAAATCCGGCAAAGTGTAGCAGTTAATGCACACTTTTAGCCAGCAATAAAAGTACTGTATTTTCTGGCGTATAAGACTACTTTTTAACCCAGGAAAATCTTCTCAAAAGTCGGGGGTCGTCTTATACGCCGGGTGTCGTCTTATAGGGCGGGTGCTGAAACTTCCGAGCCGGACTGGAGAATCTGCGGTCACCGCATATGGTGGGGGGAGCTCAAAAACGGCCGCGGCCGCATCCCCGCCCGATGACGAGGTGAGGGGGCGCCTCACCGGGAAGGTGTAAGTGAAGGGCGGAGCAAGCTGCAGGCGTCCGGGACGCCCGGGGTATGGAAAAAAGAGAGAGAGCGGCGCTGTGCCCAGAAAAACACGCCTCTTTCACCCGTTTGGCCCGCCCTTGTATCCTATTACCGTAACTCCTTCTCTGCCTCTCAGATCTCGCTCCTGAGGACTGCAGTGAAGCGGCGCAGGCGCGCATGTGCGAGATCTGAGAGGCAGAGAAGGAGGTAATAGGCTAGAAGGGCGGGCCAGACGGGTGAAAGAGGCGTATTTGCGCTACCGCTCTGATAGTCTTGGAGACAGGGAGGGCTGGGCAGGCAGGGAGAGCTGACCAATCCAAGCAGGCTTTGTATACAACAACCAGCCAATCGCCGGTAAGGTACATCGCTTGCCGTGATTGGCTGGTTGTTGTATACTGGGTACCACATACAGTACAGCACCAGTATCTGTACCTGTTCATACAGTATAGCACCAGTACATACAGTACAGTATACAAATGTCCAACAGTCAAAACCCCATCATGGCTCCACCAGCAAGAAGAAAGAAATATGAAGCCAGTTTCAAACTTAAAGTTGTAAACTTTGCCATGGAACATAATAACTGCGCTGCTGCAAGACAATATGGAGTAACAGAAAAGATGGTTCGGGACTGGAAAGCAAATGAAAAAGCATTAAAGAGTATGCCAAGGGGTAAGTGTGCATTAAGAAGAGGCACTCCACATTGGCCAGAACTCGAAAAACATGTAGCAGACATGGTGAATGAGCATCGCCAAAACGGTTATGTAGTGACACGAAATAAAATACATTTGTTTGCACTTCAGTGGGCCAAATCTAACCCAGATCACAGCAACAGATTTAAGGCCACTGTATCCTGGTGTACTAGATTCATGGGAAGGCATAATATGGTACTGAGGCAAAAGATGAAAATTGCCCCAAAATTACCTGCAGATCTTGATAGCAAAGTAAATAGTTTCCATCGATACGTAATACAACAGCGCACTAAACATGGCTATGCGTTAAGTAGTATTGGAAATATGGATGAAACTCCAATGAATTTTGATATGGTTGGAAATAAAACTGTCCATCAAAAAGGTGAAAAAACAATTTTAATTAAAACAACAGGACATGAGAAGTCCAGTTTTACAGTGGTACTAGGATGCACAGCTGATGGCGCCAAACTGAGACCAATGATTATTTTTAAAAGAAAAACAATGCCGAAATTCAAGTTCCCTGTTGGTTGTTTTGTACATGTGAATGAAAAAGGCTGGATGGATGAAGAAGGGGTAAAGCTATGGCTTGATAATGTATGGAGCAGGCGACCAGGTGGACTTATTCAAAAATGTAGTCTACTGGTGTGGGATATGTTCAGGGCTCATTTAACTCCCAGCACCAAGCAAATGCTTGCAAGACTAAACACAGATGTGGCAGTTATTCCTGCAGGATTGACATCGTTGGTACAGCCACTGGATGTGTGCCTAAACAAGCCATTTAAAGACCGCATTCAAGAACAGTGGAATGAATGGATGGTTAGCGGCGAAAAGTCATTCACAAAAGGAGGAAACATGCGTGCTCCGCAGTTGGATGTTTTGTGCAAGTTTGTCATAAAAGCCTGGAATGATATTGATGCAGAAACAGTAATCAAGTCTTTCAAGAAGTGTGGCATATCAAATTCATTAGATGGTATGGAGGACGACTACTTGTGGCAAGATGAAGAGGAAGCCGAAGCTGAGACCACACCATCTGATACGGAATTCGATCCATACAATGACTGCCTTACAAGTGTATCACAAGATGTCATTGATGTACTTATGATATCAGATGACAAACAGGAGGATTTTGAAGGCTTTTAAAGGGAAACTGTCACGCCAGCAAAACCTGTAAAAATACCGTAGCTTGCAGTTATGATGGGCGTTGCTAACTCGCCAGGGACTTGCCCGGCACTTGCTCTCTCTCTCTTGTTTGTTATCTTCCTCCTATCATCATCAGTTCCAGTTTGGTTGACAGCTTAGAAAACAAACAGCATGGCAGCTCCCATGGGTTTGTTGTCTTATCCTTCCTTTCAGCTTTAGAGTGAATTAGGAAAAGTTTAATCCACTTGCACTGTTTTATGTTTACATGTTTGATGACAAACAGCCTTATGTTTATAAGTGACAGTTTTCCTGCTAAGTACCTGCATGTCATAAGCATTTGAATTAAAATTACCATATTGAAATCAAATCTGATGTTTTTTTTTAATTTTTTTTTGGTGTGCGTTGGAAGAGGGGTAGTCTTATACGGCGAGTATATCCCAAACTCTATATTTTAACTGGAAAAGTTGGGGGTCGTCTTATACGCCCAGTCGTCTTATACGCCGGAAAATACGGTAGTTTTGTTTAGAAACTAACAAAACCAAACTATTAAAAAAGGAAGTTAAGGAAATTTACTCTCAAGTTCAAGAATGTATATGCAAATATAACCCCTGTGAAAAAGGCCTTACATGGAGAAAAAGACACGTTTTATTGAAGCAGTTCCTCTTTGTGCTAGCCCATAATAGGGCCCTCTAGTGTGGCAACTGTGACAGAGAAAGCAAACTTGGTAGATAAATGTATTCCTTGAAATACTTGCACACGGCTGCATGAGATTTTATAAATTAATTTTAACGTTCACAGAAAATTAAAAACACACGTTTATTGTAAAATTGCACTCCAATAGTACCATAGTTCCTTATAAACACAATATACATTAAAATATTTTACACCACCAACACACCAAAGTGTGCTTATGAAATTACAAAATGTACAACTCAGGATTCTTCTGTGATCAAGTCAGCATCTTGAGCATTTCAAAATCGAGCCATAGAAACATGTGGAGTCTTTAAGAATTAGCCTGTATATTACAATAAGTTTTAGCTTCACAAATTCACAATATAGCCAGGTGCACGTTGTACATGCTTACTGATCTTCCAAGTTTCTGTTCCTGCCTCAGACTTTAGGATAGTTGGGAATAATGGTTCTTCGCTAGTATAAAATCTTGTTGCTTCATTCTAAAGGTGGCCTTACATTTCTGTCTGCACTACGTGACAACTACAAAGGGTGAATTCTCAGGGAAGAGGCACCTTGGTCCAAAACAACAGGCAATTAAAAAAAAAATAAGTCTTCATTTGTGTAAAAGAACCTCTTCACATACACATCATCCCATCATGTCTACATGTATGTGAAGTTTGGCTGTAAAAGGTAACTAGTTGGGGGAGAAAAGCTACACTGCTGTTCTAGAAATGAAGGAGGGTTAACTTTAAAAAAAAAAAAAAGTATTTAAAATGTAAACCAGACCCTTTTGGGATATCAAGTCTATATGGTCAGCATTACAGAAGGCAGTAGGTATCAAAGGAAGATAGAAATACCTTATTACTGCAATTGTAAACAGTGTATGCAAACCATTGCTATTATGGACACCACACCTCCCAATGATACAGCTCTCGGTCCTTCATATATCAGTTCTCCACAATACAGAGGTGGTACAGCTATACTAAAAACAGACTACTTCACTAACAGAACTGTCAGGAGGAAGGGGCACGGAGTTAAAACATTTGAGGAGTTGTTCTCCACAATATCTGCATCCTGTAGTGTAATTTCAATAACGCTTTGGCATGAAGTATTAACTCAGTCTCTGCCCATCCAAAGCATGGACTTTTTTAGGTTTTGCTGGTTGTCCTGGAATACTGGGAAAGACCTTGTGGAAGAGACAAAGACTTATCTGGCAGCACTGACACAGGTAAGAATCCAGGCAAAAGAGAAACAGTTTTCCATTGGTGCTTGAAGCTAGAGATTTGCAAAGCATATACTGCGACTGGCAACAAGACATGATGCAATTTCTGTCCCCAAACAAACATTCAGCTCTCCAAGTATCGGAATATGCTTCGGCTCTGGTTCCCTTGTGTTGCAGCATCATCAGTCCTGGGCCGTTTGGGTGAAGGTGTTACCATCACTGTAGGACCTCTTTTCTTCGCCTATAAGAAAGCATGAGACCTGTGATTATTCAGGACAGTTACAACAAGATTTCCCATCACCACCGTCCAATGAGAGCAAATATGCACATCCTAATCCCAAAATATTCCACTCGGTTTTCCATCCCCTATTTCAGGCCATGCACCCAAACAACTCTCACTACATTGTGCATAGTGCTATATATTACAAGGGCACATTTGAGACAAAGTGTAGCTGTCCCCATCTGCCTATCAGGGTTTTGCACCTGCACATTCAGTAAGAATGCAGCCAATTAACTGAACATTTTTTAACATGGCAACATAGGCAAGTTGACACTATTGGCACATCCCACATAAATCTCTACCTGGGGTTTTGATTTCTCCTTTGCCTCTTCACTCTTGACTGGGGAAAGTGTGTGGAAGACGAAGTTTCGTGAGTTTCGGGGAGCATTTGGATTAAGGTCGGACATGGCTGCAAGCTTCTGAAGGACAGCTTTAGGTCTGTTCAGAAGTGATCCATTCTTTAGCTGAAGACAACCAATGAATTTCACATTAACACATTACATGAATAATTTTAATAGATTGCAGTTCTTTAGAGACAACCACATTGCACTCACACTCCCCAAAACCCTTCTATAGCTGGTCAGTCATCAGTGATCTGTATTTTTAAAAGCATTTGGTAGATGCAACATGAAAATACACATCCAAGTTCATGCTATGCAGGTACCAACCTGAAGATCGCTGGTAGGTCTGAATGTTTCAAAGGGATTTCTTGGTAGTGATTTTGTTTCCTGTACAGCTGCTACAGGGTTTGCTGAGGGCAGAGAAAAAACACAGAAAAGAAATTCAATTCCTGAGTATCATTAGAAAAAAAAAAAAAAAAAGTTTTGTACCAGACAGGGAAATACTCACAAATGACAGCAACCCTGTTCCAATAAATGCTGCCACCAGAATTCTGTTTTAACTGACCAATGAGCCATATAACTGATAGCTAACAACAATGGCAATGACGTCTTTAGCACCTGGCAGGGAACTCGTTTATTTCGGAAGTAGTTATGCAGGCTCAGAATCACATTTTTGCCATGTGCAAGTTAAAAATTGACTATATTATTTGATTTAAACTACATTATGCAATTTTTCCTTAAGCAGTTTGAACTCTGGGAAGTAGTGTGCTGTGTTGAATGTCACTACACTCAAAGAGTCTTTGAGGCAGTGACCAAAAGAGGAATAAGACGGAAAGCATAGGGACATTCTGCCACATTAACTATTTTTTTAAAAATTAAGGGAAAAGAAATATTTTAGCAAAGAAAAAAAGTCTGCTGGCCATCAAGATTGCAGCTGCATCTCTTAGTGCCAGACAAGTCAAAGCACTAACAAACTTGGAGCCCATCCTGCACTGGTATGGGGGGAAATGAGTGGAGATATCTAGTCAAATAGCAACTTTCACTAGTGCTTGGAACAGTCAGTAGCTTGTCAAGGTTTTTTCTTTCTTCTTGGATGCCACTTCAGTGTGAAACAAGCTTACCTTTCTTCTGCAAGGACTTAGCAGTCACCTTCTTTGCTAGTTTCATGAACAGACTATTTTCACCAATTTCTTCCTCCTCCTCCCCTTCATTTTTTCCTTTCTCTATCTGATAAAAATAAATGATGTTTTTTAGACTGGTTTCAGAGTGGTAGCTGTGTTAGTCTGTATCAGCAAAAACTGTATCAGCCCTTGTGGCACTTTAGAGACTAACAAATTTATTTGGGCATAAATAAATGGTCATTCATAAATAAGCAAATTGCAAGAATCAGAATGCACATTTCATTCAGTGACTTGAACTTACTAACTCTCTTTACTACATCAGTTTTAGGATACAAGGCCAATAGAAACCAGCAATTAAAGTTTCCTGCAGTTTTTCAGGTCATTTATCAGCATCATCTTTTTATCTATTACAAACAGTCAAAGCTTCAAGATACCAACCAGATTTCATTCCTCAGACCCTATGTTAATTAAAGCAACTTGACCTGGAAGTTTATAAGCCTTGGAATTAGGATTCTGGAGCAGGAAACAGGATTTCTGGATCTGCCACCAACTCAGTGCATAACCTCATGATGGGGAAACTGCTTGCCAAGATCACAGGAGGAAAAACAAAAGGTGCTATATAAGGGAGAAGTGAAAACTATATACAAGGGAGAAGTGAAAACTATAATTGATATGTTTTTTAACTAACTGGACCAACCGAGAACTCTGCCAACAGTCTAGCATGCTTTGTTAATGGTGTACCGAAGTATTAAGCAGTCAGCCTTTCTGCAGACTAACGCAATACCTGCTCACGGAGCCACTGCTCTCGTTCAAATCGCTCCTTTCTCCATTTTGTCTCTGTCTCATCAAGCTGTTCTTCATTCTCATCATCATTATCAGAGTCTCTGTGAAACAAGTCCATCTGGGAAGCATCATCTACAAAAGAAGAGACAGTAGTTAGTTCTCCCAATCAGAGAGGGGCATGAGGAATGTAGATGAGCTCTCCTGTCCATTAAAAAGAAACCTATACTTCCAAAAAGGTTCCACAGACAAAGCACATAGGTTTTGTTTAAGATGGTAGTAGGTGGACATGCAGAGTTTAGGAAAGGGTTACGAACTCTCTCCCCACCAGAAATCAGTAAGAATTTCAGAAACAGTGAAGACAAAAAAAACCCCCACACATGTGCGTGCACACACACACACACACACACTATTAGAACTAGTTAAGCTGTAACAAAATCCTTTCTGCCCAGAATTCTCTTCTCCTAAACAACTCCTGGCAATGAATCTCTGAAGTGAATTACATGCAGAATGCTTCCTCTCATTTAGATGGATGACACAGCTGGAACCAAAGTATTTAGCAAACAGTGATGAAATATCTAGTGGAAATGTTTCCTGTGAGGAGTTTTAGAAAGCATCATTCAACAAGATTAGCACCAGCTTTAAACAATGTAAAGAACTAAAGCAGGGTACTTGAGCGTTCTGCAGACAAAATTTGTGTTGTTTATGTATATGTAAACCACATTCTTGTTTAAAACACAAAGATAATATTAATTTACTCTTGGCTACTAAATTAAGATTACCATATATTTACAATTGCCACAGTCTGCTGCTTATTCCTTATTGACATCAAAATTAGCAGAAACATTCCCTGTGCACATTTTATATACACAGCACTCAATGGTACAGGCTGGAGACTGACTTGTGAAGAAACAAGTCTTGTATCAGAGGCACAGTTGTTATACAAGGGATCTTGCCCCAGCAAATTAAATGTGCTATGCTATACCCAAGAATAAACCCTAAAACCAAGCCATTAACAATAATTTGAGTATTGCCCATTTCCACTAGAAATATACAATCAGAATGTCTGCAGGATTTTTCCTTTTGCCCAACTAACCATTCCGCCTGCTGCCAAGCAAACGGGCAATGGCAATCAATAGTAAGAGTCTGTTTAATAGGTCTGTGCCAAAATGCAGAGATAACAGGAACGTTTCAGAACAGAGTAGAAGAGTTACAAAATCTAGCAAGGGGCAGGGAAATCCTCACTTCAACACTTGAAAAGAAAAAAAAAAAATAGTAAGTGACTCCTTAAAAGAAAGCTATTGAGGGAAACTATAGACTGTATCTTGTCACGATAGTATTGTCCTAAGGGAGTTCAGAACAGCAACATATGAAGCCTTGCTAAAATATTAAGTACTTGTGTGTAACAAACTGGCTATGTTGTATCCCCCTCTAGTGGCTTCACATATAAAGTAAGAGCCTTCTGCTGACAAAAAGTGATTGGAGATGCTCCTATATCTCCTCAAGTGGTAGAGGGTGTGCTGAAAATTCCAGGTTCAAGTCCTGCAGACAACCTATAATGGGGATCATGATATACACCTTAACTAAAAGATTCAAAGCCATGCCCATCAGCTCTCTTTCTGTTTACTTTTTCCTGGACTTAGCCTGCAGAAGAGCAATATATAGCATCTATATACTATTTTAGTTAGATGGATGGAACTTAAAAGATTCTCCCAGTCTTAAGTGGTTTTAATAGCTATTTTTTTTAAAGTTATTTCTTCATATTAGCTTGAAGTTATTGATTCCCTGGGAGTGTTCTGTTTTAACTAGGATGTGATCCAAAAATGACTTAAAATGGTTTCTTCTTCAGACTTTTCAAGCCAAGGTTCTACTGTGGTCTGAAACCAGGCAAGAGAAGTCAAAGCAAGTCCCCCACACCCAGTTACAAGAAACATGTGTGTATTAAAACAATAAACTAGGGATCAGTAGATCTTACAACCGTAAGCCTCATATTAAAGTACTTACTGAAGAGTTTTCTTCCCCCGACCTCCCACACTGTATTTTTTGCTCTACAATAGAAGATTAATATGCCAACATTATACCTATGTTTTTCCATTTGAATTTTCTCATTCGCCCAGGACCATCACTGTGCAGGTCTCCATCAGCAAGATATCTTTCTTGGTACAAGCGTAACTGACGCTTATCATCATCAAGCATCGCCTTCCTAATGTTATTGTCCAAGAGAGAGAAGCCTACGTTAGTTTTGCAATTCCAGATTATAACCGATTATAACTTTTAGATGTGCATTTCATGTACTGTATAAGTATACTAGGATTGCTACTGACATGTGTATTTTGTTAATTTGATCCTGTAGTTCCACTTCGGTAGGGAGTTCTTCATCAAGAATCTCTTCTTCATATTCATCCAGCTCTTCACCATCATATTCATCCTCACTTCCTACTTCACTCCCCGACAGCTCTGCCTCATCTTCCAAGAAATCCTGCAGTTTTCTATAAGAGAATTTCCAAAGGAGTTAACGTTAGAACGTTTAGCTACATCCCGTGAATCTTTGAAAGCAAGAGCGAAGTCTTTCTGGAACTACTGTGTATGCTAAATTAGAGATGCTATTATTCGGTTTTCGTTTTCAATTTGATTAAGTTATTTAAGTTTAAGAGCACATGAACGTGTGGAAGGTCTGCCAGTTTACTTCACCTCGGTCCTGCAGCACCCATTATTATTTTAGTTCTGAGCTTTCTTACCAGTTGCTAACAAGATGACAACTGCCTTCTAAGAAAAAAACCAAGGTCATTTCACTTGCAAAATGTGTACTACAGCACCCACCGAAAGATCTTAAGTCACGAGCAATATTAAGAGACGTACTATTTCATCAAAAACAAAAAAGTCACTGTTACTTTCATCCTGGTCTCTTGCTCTTTATTTTTAAAGCTCCTTAACAGCTCTTTCAACTCTGACTCTTAACTATTAACTAAGTTTCTTGTGACGTGGTTCCGTTTTTCTGGCAGGTCAGATAGGGAGAAAGATTTACTCACAATTTTTTCTTTAAGCCCTGTCTTTGTCTCAACAGTTCCTCTTCATCATCACTAACTTCTGCTTCATCTTCGCTTCTCTCAGCGCCTTCACTTTTTTCATCCTATCAGTCAACAAGAAACAGTTTTCAGAAATTCCTAAGATATTCAGTAGAGTGTTTACTCCCTAGAACAGCAACTGCCTCTGTTTTTCAATGGCTAAAAACAAAAACAAACCAAGAAAAATCCAGGAGGTTTTAGTTTAAGTGCTCACAAAACCAAGATATTTTATCTAGTACATCAGAATTCTAAATCAGCACTTCTTACAATGACCCAAATACTGCTCTTCAGCAGTTTCAGTAATCTATGCTGGAAGTTTAGATTTTTGCACAAGTGGACAGACCACTGAGAAAATAAACGGAATGCTTATGGGCAGAGCTCTGAAGTTATCACTTCATTCCGTCAATACTCACCTCCTCGCTATCAAAGGCATGATCATCTGTTACGAGCTGAAAATTGCCAAATTCTTCCTCCTGCTCCTCATCATCTTCCCCTTCCCTATAAAAACCGAACCACACCATACACTTACAATTGATCTCCAGTAATGGATATGAAATGGATTGACTCAGGGTTTCAACTGCTGGGATGAGCTAGTGACAAGCAATTATCCATGATAGCATCTGAAACATTGTAGTCTCCCAACACTGTAGCATGGAGCTTTAGGTGCTTAATTCCCCATTAGCATTAGCGGGAGTAATATTGGCAAGCCATTATCTTTTGTGTTCGTTTCCCCTTCAGTAAAACGGAAGGGCTCTTGGGAGTAGGTTGGTACTCTTTAAACAATTAAGTCTCATAACATCCTTGTTAAATGCACATGAATCAGTCCAGTTTTAAAGAGGAGGAAAACGAAGGTGCAGAAGTTAATGACTTGCGCACAGTTCCTGCATTCAACTGCAGAACTGGGAACAGGAGCCAAGAAGTTCTCAATCCTGTGCTTTGATTTGATCAGAATTCTCTACCCACTTTCCACCTCCACCATCAATAGCAGTAGAGACTCTTTCCTCACAACGGAGATTGGGAACTGCAGTGCCTTAGGAGTCTCTCAACTCTCACGTATCACCGGTCAAAGGAAGAACTGTTGAGCATTGAGATACTCAACTCCTTCACCTCCAAGGCAAACCACATTTGTGTCAATAGCATTTTGGACTCCTGTTGAACCAGAGTGAGACACATCAGAAGTCAGATCATGATCACCATGCAGAACTCTGTATGCGTCCGAAGAAGTGGGCTGTAGTCCACGAAAGCTTATGCTCTAATAAATTTGTTAGTCTCTAAGGTGCCACAAGTTCTCCTGTTCTTTTTGCGGATACAGACTAACACGGCTGCTACTCTGAAACATGCAGAACTAGAACTCCTGTAATGCTGACCTGTCAGTTGGGAAGGAGCCTGAACAAAGTGCTAGTGCTTCTGCCATTGGATCATCTGTGTCACTCTCTTTTTCTGGCTTAGAGGATGCTGAAGATGCCCAGATTGGAGATGTTGCTACAGAAAGAAACCAAAAGAGAAATCATTACACAGCTTCCTTTTGGCCTTTGGAACATCACTGAATGTCTTGGAAAGGATAGTCAACACATGTCTATAAAGATTCCAAAAACAGTTAAAGCACACTAAGCTCTTAGGGTTCCAAGTACACTATTAAAATTCTTTAGGCAGGAGCAGCCCTGAAGGATTAGTTCGTACAAGACTTCTTTTTAAAACTGAGATTTGCCCCCAAAAAGTCACAAATCAAAGTCACTGGGAACAGAACTCGGGACTTACTCTGAGAGCTGAATTTCCCTGAACAGAGATTGAGCAGTTCTTCCATGTTTTGTTTTTTGCCAGTATTAGCATCTGGAGTGTGCTCAGCCTGACTACTGAACTGCCCAGAACACAAGTCCAACAACTCGTCCATGTTGGCATCCATTGCATTCTCATCCATACTAGCCAGAGACAGCTGATGCTTTGAGGACTGGTACTTATTCCTGTGGTGCCCAACATTCAAGAACCTGAAAGTAAATTTTATTTAGAAGTTGGCAACTACAGTTTAATACCCACCACATATTGGAAAATTTTGCCCTTCCACCTATGCGGAGGGCTTGTCTACAGAGACAAAGCAGAACTCCCAAAAGAGTCTCAACACTCAGTTATAGTATAACTAAGCATGACATTGTGGGAGTTCCATGTTTGTCTCTCACTGATTCTAGATCAACTTTGCTCAATTTAAGTAGGTAGATCGCTTCTCTAACGGCCAGTCTTGCAAACTCAATCTGGAATAAGAGGATCCAGTTGTGTTTTCCAACTCACTGCCAGTAGTAATGGTTCTGCCAATGCAATTTGGCTGTTCTGGTGATGTATCATGCAGAATAAAATCCATCTTGCTCTGCCAAAGCTGCAATGGCTCTGCATTGGCTAGCAAGAGTGAAATGCATTCAAGTCTTTTTAGTCAGTAAAGTTAACAGCAGTCAACAGATAAGCTGATTAAGAAGGTTTTAGTTATTACATGGTTTTCTGATCTTAACTGTTTCAGCAAATGAATACTGTACTAAAACCCGGAAGATAAAAAAAAACTAATTAAAATCTAGACCTACTTCAGATCTGTGGAGGGTTTTCTAAAGAGGGATTTAAAATTATATTTAAATACCAACTAAAAATTTGTGAGGGATAGACACATGCATTGGCACCTTTGGGACTCAATATACTACAGTTTCCAACATTAATAAAGAGATTATCATTGTGCCAATCACACTGTGTAAAGCATGGCATAACAGAAAAGACCAACAGAGCCCTTTAAATAGCATGCCTTTTCATGTAGCCTAAGGGAGTAAGAACCCCACAAAAATCTGTGCTACTTCTGTTAACACACATAGAACGCCACCCTTGAAGGCTGTAGATCAGTAACCTACCCATCTGCATCAAGAAGTTGGCTCTGAGTATCATCTTCCAGAGAAAACTGAAACTGAGACTCTCCAGCTCCCGGAAATAAACTCTTGGGCTCAGGAGAGGCATTGTATAGATCCTGGGAATCCTCTATGGGAAGAGAGGGCTCAGACATCTTTCCTGAACTCTAGTCAGGGAAATAAAATGAAGATAAAATTCACAAGATCTGATAATGAACTAGAATATAAACACTTAATCTTTTCACAGTCCTACAAGTTGGAAGCAAAAAGGCTTAATGGATGTGTCATTTTAAACAGATGAAAATACAGAAGAAGGTTAACAAGCATTCATGATTGTACTGCTACCTAGTTACGAATGCACTAGTGCGAGATGTTGTATAGGCCATGGGAATATTTTTGTATAGTTCATAAAGAGTTACCAAAAACAGCAATGGGTTTCCTCCAATACTTTTTGAATTTTTAGAATTGGATTTGTGTATTTAATACATCACCCTGATTTGTTCTGATATGAATTTTTTAAATATTTATCTATCGGTCAAGACAGAGATTCTGTATTGATTAAATCCCAATTAACCACAGAGGGGACACTGGCTATCTGCTACGCTCACATTCTTGACCTATAAAAGGAAGCTTGGCTTTGGCCTTAAGTCACATTACATCTGAAGTTGTAAGGAGAGTGCAATGAAGGGAGAAAAGATGGGGCAGGAGTCTTACCTTGGAAGCAGAGCTGATAAAGCTTGCTTTGAACAAAGCTGGAGAGGAAGACCTGAAACCTCCTACTGCAGATAGAAAATTGGCCCCACGTGCCATCTGTTTGTTACAAGGCTGGTATGATGGAATCATGGAGCCAATCAACTCAAAGCTGCTGTTGTGGCTGCCCTCTTTTGCAGAAGTTGGCAGTGAAAACGAATCGTCGTCTTCTAAAGGAAGAAAACAGCTATTTAAGAGGAGCTTTAGGAATGCCACTGTACTAGGAGTGCAGACAAACCAAGGAACGCAAAGAGTTACATTGGCTGCATCGGCAAAAGCAAGTCACATGCCTCAATAGTTCACAGTGAATTGGAACCAGCAGTTCCCTTAAAATGCCTAATCAAATGACATTTTACAATTCAAATCCAACCCAGGAAAAGTAGCAAAGCAGCATTGCACAGCCCCAGTGCAAGCCTGTGATAGACACACACCAATGGTAACTAGATACAGAAATGTGCAAATCACTTGTGTGCCAGAACTGAAAATCCCCAAGCAAAATGCTTGCTTTAACAGCAGTTTCACTTTACCTAACTTGGTAGGTCTTTTGCCTGGAGCTTCCTCCAACTCAGCTTTTTCATCAGGAAGAGAATATCTGCAATTTATTAACAAAACAAAAAAAGTATTTTGACCAAGTTTTGTTTTGTGTGCATTAACTATCAGGCCTGGTCTTTTATAGACAAGATAATGTATGTGGAATGCACTGAATACACTGTCATTAGGAAGTTGATTCTTCCCCGAATGACAAGGATATTCATTGAGACAAGCTAAGCAAGGTAATATCGTTCATTGGACCAACTTCTGTTGGTGAGAAAGAAGCTTTCAAGCTTACACAGAGCTCTTCTTCAGGTCTGGGAAATTAACTCAAAAGTATCACTGCTATCATAGCGTTACTTTTACATGCAAACTATTATTTTCGTATGTGACTGTTGCAATCATGAAGGACGCAACAACACTCCTAAATATTACCACAAATAGTGAGACAGCAGGCATCCTTATATTTAAGCACACACATGAATCCACTAGTTCTCAAATCAAATATCTCATGCGTATGTTAAGCAGATTAAAACATAGTTGGGGCAGGCTGGGTTCACCGTTTCTAAAGACCGGTTTATTTACCCCATTTTGGAGGAGTTGTCCTTGAACAGCATCAATGTAGACTCTGTTGAGGAAGGTTTGGGAACAGAGTCACAATGCACAGACTTGTCCACCCTTTCCTCATCAACTGATTCTTTGTCAGTTTCTTTATCGCCATCTTCAATACCCTTCTCTTCCAGCTCCTCATCATCTTCTTCGGCCTCACCAAGAAGGAACTCTACAGTCTAAAAAACCCAACACATATCCATGTAATGAGACAGCAGGAATTATTTTGACCATCTACTTAAACTGCATACCTTTATATTCCCAGTTCTAACATGGAATTATTGAGGGGAGAATTGAAGGATGTTTCCAACTCCTGGACTTCTCTACTCCAATGCCTGCTCTGAAGGGGCTTAGAATAACCAAGTCATTTTGACCCCTTAATAACTGTTTGGAAAAGAATGTCTAGCCTCCAAGACTGACACTACTGCATCTCTGAGATCAGCCAAGGGATCTCAATTAAGTCTTCATACATCCTGTTGTAATCAAACTTCTTGCAGCCAGGAGCTGAAAATACTGGCACCACTCAAAATGGAACAATTTAAAAGAAAAAGAAGTATAGGCATTGTGTTTACTTGGCTAGGTGAGACAGTGGGAAGGGCTTCACCTCTGTGTGAAGGATCAGAGAGTGGTCAATCCTGGAGGTAGCATACCTAAACTGAGAGGGGAGTTATTGGAACTCGTATAGCAAAGCAACCATTTACTATAAGCAGAAAAAAGTTTTAAGTTGCTAAGACGATCAGCTAGCCACTAAAATGCTGTAATAATTTTAAAAGATTCTGACTATTCATATATTTCAAGTGTTTTAGGTCAACCTGAACTAGGATATGGACTGATAAAGATCACTTAATAGCCAGATGCCAGTGCTGTGGTCCCCTTTTCAGGGTCACATCGCAGCTTAACTCTGTCCGTGCCCCCTACTCCACCCTCCCCAGCCAAGACCAGGAGCGGGGGACATATGGGGGTAAGGGGAACCGAGGCTGGGGTGGGAACAGAGCCCCGGCCAGGGGCGCAGGGCTGGCAGCTGGGGCCAGGAGCAGAGCTGGATGGCACCCCCTCCCCACCCCCCGAACGGTCCTCCGCGCACAGTCTGGGGACCTCTGTGCTAGTGTCACTGAACAGTCAGGAAGAGACTGGTATTAAAAAAAGATCTGCTGGATACTGTTCTGTGAGCACATGGAATCTTGAACATTCTAATTACAGTAACTCCTCACTTAACGTCATCCCAGTTAACATTACTCGCTGATCTATTAGAGAACATGCTCATTTAAAGTTGTGCAATGCTCCCTTATAACGTTGTTTAGCAGCCACCTGCTTTGTCCACTGCTTGCAGGAAGAGCAGCCCGTTGGAGCTAGCTGGTGGGGGCTTGGAACCAGGGTTGGCCGGCAGCCTCCCCTATCAGCTCCCTTAAGTTCCCTGTGTGCAAGCCACCCAGCAGGCTATCAAGTGCTGGGCAGTTCAGGTGTCCCTCCCCCACTGCCATGTGCTACTCCTGCCCTCTGCCTTGGAGCTGCTCCCAGGAGCCTCCTCCTTGCTATGTGGGCAGGGAGGGAGAAAGAGGGGGGGGCTAATGTCAGGGTATCCCCCTCCCCCCCCACTCCAGAGCTGGGGGGGAGGGGAGGACACACAACAGGGCTCAGGTGGGAGGGAGCTTGCTGGCAGCAGCTGCTGTCTCAACTTGCTGATCTACTTAAAAACGCAGTGTATTAGTGTGGGATCAGCGTACTTAAAGGGCAATGCGCATGCGTCTCTCTCTCTCACACAGTTACTGTACAGTATTTTTTAAGTGTCAAAGAACGGTCTCTATTTGGCAAATTGTGCATATTAATATTGCACAAAACTCTGATTTATCTCATTTCCCTGTTAATTATGAGGAGTCAGCAGACATTAGACATTGACAAAGTTATGTAAAAATGCTGTGAATAGACCTCCGGGTTACATTCCTCTTCCTCAGACTCGTCTGTCATTTCTTCCTCCTCCTCTTCCTCCTCCTCAAACATGTCCTCATTATCCAGTTTAAGCAGTGCTTGCCGCTTCTGGCGTTCCTCAATCCTGCGGAGTTTCATGGCCTCCTGTAGTTTAGCCTTCAGCACTTGTAGCTTTTCACCTGGACAGAAATGAATAAATTAATACATTAGATGCACTACAAGGAACCCTTAAAATTTGCTGCCTCAAGCACAAAATTTAATGTAACTACACACACAGAAAGAAGATTAAAGGCATTCGTGCTTTTATTTAAAAAAAAAAAAAAAATAGATTTTCTGACTTGATCTGTTAATTAGAAGAGCTAAATCTCTTAGCCTAAATAAACGCCATTTAGAGAGGTAACACAACTTTATGAATTATTAGGAAGGTTCCTTATTATCAACAAATGCCACTGGTACAGCCCCATGAGCTAGCAAAGGGTTCTTCTTTCCCTTGCTTTTGACTGGCGCAGCGGTTTCCAGTTGCCCTGGGCAAATGTAGTATTTCACCAACAGCTAGAAAGCATGCATGTCGTAGAACAAATCAAAATTACCTACCTCTAACATTTAAATATTATAGGTGTTTCAAATTAAGTTTCCCATATATTTATCATTTTTAATACATGCAAATAAAATGATCTGATACTCAAACAGCCTGTATTAAGAATTGCAACAGGGATGATTCATATTAATTATGAATACCACACAAGGGTTAATCTACAGATTTTATGTAGATGATTGATGTCCTGTAGATATTAAGGATAAATATGTTTTATATGAAATCGTGGGGCAGGAGGAGAGAGATTCCAGAGGGCGAATGGCTAAATTATGGCACAGAGCAACATCCTCTTTAATAGCTAACACAGTTCAAGAGTTACCTTTTCAAGCGTCTAACATACCAACCTGGTTAGAAAAATATAGCTAACTGGAACGGTTAATGCCTGTTAATTCTGGAAGCAGGGATTCTCACTTATATTTTAAATTTTTTTTTAGGGGGAGGGAGGGGAGGGAAAAATATGGTTGCAATTGCAAAGAGAATCAGATTAAAAACTCCCTTATGTTCTATTGACCATGATCAACCAGTAAGAGAATCTGAATGTTTTTCCTTCACAATTACTTATCTATTGATTGCAGCTCATTATGAAACTGAAGAAAGCATGTAGTTTTAATTGTCAACGTGTTCACTACTTTGCATGAAACATCGTAAGACGATCCTTGCCCACGGAAGCTTATAATCAACAAGGCAGACACACTTAAAAGATGATCCAGACCAGACATACTGAATGATCTTATACTTGTATTTTGGCGAAAGTAAACTCCAGTTGAGACCTGGGCTTCCAGTAAAGATGTAGGATATTAGATATTCTAGAAGTTTCTTAACAAAGAAAATATACTTCTTTTCCGACTCAACAACTATGAACCTCACCCCAAATATACCTGGCTTTGCAGGGACTGTATCATCTAGATTTTCTGCAGCCAAAGTCACCGGCACCACAGCTACTTTTAGCTCCTCTTTTCCCTCAGCAGTGGTCTCTTTACGAATAATGCTCAAGTTCACAGTCCGTTCAGTTTTTAACTTGGCGGTGTGAAGTGTATGCTTCAAGAAACGCGCTTTCAGAGCTTCCAGTTCTTAAAAAAATATATATATTGTATTTAAGGTCAGAAGAAAAATTCCTGCTAAGATCAAGTTAATTTGAGGCAGCAAAAATAATAATTTCAGTCACTTTTTATACATACAGTTGTAACATGCATTTCTAAAGTAAGTTTTTTTATAAACTAAACAAAAAAGTTTTAAAACACATTGGATGCTGAAATGCAAGAGGGGTCAACATTATTTGATTTGAAAATAACATTAGTAACAGTGGCCCATCTCTGGATAACTTTGCTCAACCATGCACTTAGGATGGCTTACTTTAATATTTGGGCATACGATCAAATGCCAGTTGAAAACCTTAAACACCCCACAACTAATTATTCACTGGAGATTTGGGTATCAACATTCCATTTAATTAACAGACTCTTCGCCCCCCATAGGATCAGACTGACATATATACAGTATTTAAATCCAGGATGATAGTGGAGGAGTCATCATTTCATGACACAGGCCATGTTTCTGTACAATTTAAAGAACAGACTGAATGCTATTAATAAATGTATGTAGGTATAAATGGAAACTTACTAGAATGATATTATAGAACCTCAAAGTGTAATGCAAACAAACTGATATGGGATCACCTATCCACCACTGAAACAGATGAAATTTTCAAACATGGGTGCCTAAAGCTAGACACCGATATCCTTAGAGTGCTAAATAAGAGTGACCTGATTTTCATTTGCTGTGCAGCCATGACTTCTAATGATATAATCAGAAGGTACTCATGCTCATCTCTGAAAGTCAATCTTTTTATTCAGGTATCTGAATAAGAAACCTTAGAGGCCTAATTTTAGGCACCCCAAGTTGAAAAATGTTGGCCTTCCTGCTTAGTACAAAAAGCAAATGCCATCTTATTTAACTAGAACTGCAGGGAGAAGTGAAGTATGCAAAACATCATTAAACTCTTCTAATTGACAGATCCGAGAGATCTTTAACAAATCACAACAAGGATCAGGATTTCTGTTTTTAAATCTCATCTGAAAGACAATACAGCCACCAGCATAGCCAGTACTATGCTGTGACATTAGTTCTCCTCAAAAGAAAGAAAGGGGCAGGCACACTGATTCACCAACTTCTAGTTGTTCCTCAGAGTTCTCCCATCTAAGTTCTGGCTTAACCCTACCTAGCTTGTCGAATCTAGCAGATTGTAACAGGTAATATTGTACCTTTGTTTGATTCAGGTTCATCAAGGATAATAAAGGAATCACTATCAGAGTAAAGTCTTGGCTTGATGGATAGATCTACTCCCAGCTCCCGAAGTTTATCCAGTTTAGACTTCCTTACTTTTTCAGGCTGAATCTCCACCACTTGTACCACCTGTTGAACAGATTCTTCATGTTCTACACCTATTTTCTGCGACTGGTCCTCTCTTTGTACATAGGCACATTCTTCAGATGCCAAGGGAATTTCACTCTCCATTTGTTCACTGCATTCGTTACGGAGTAGGCTAGACTGCTGCTGCTCTTCTGAATTACCAGCAGTTGTAGGTCTCTCGCAAATATCGGAAGCCCCATCTTCTCTGTGCTTCTCAGCACAGTTTTCTATCAAGTTCTCTACTACATCACGGGACGGTTTGTCCACAGTGGTAACACCAGGATCCTTGTTAAACCCCATTTCCAGTTCCCTGGCTGCCGGCTGATCAGCCTCTTCAGTCTGATTACTGCTGCAATTTACAGCGGAGTTCTTAGTGGCTGCACTTTCTTCATTTAGACAGGGCTGATATTTAGTTCTGCCAAGAACAGAAAAATAAAGTCACCAGCCAAAACACAGTACATCAGTCCATAAAATGACTCCTGTTAAATGTGAGAAAAGCCTAAATCAAACCAAGGCAACAAGACCATGTTCTATTTATTGTCCTTGAAAAATCCGTTTTGGAGGGAGGGGGGAGAAAATCATCGTTCATAAACGCTACTTATTTTAAACATATCTTCATTTTCAAACTCAGTTTTAAAAATGAACAAAAATTAATCTGACACATTTTTTACTACAAAGAGTTACAATAGGTTCACTCTAAAGGGTGCAGAGTCAACTGGTAAGTAAATTACATTATCACAACTTGGATTAAGTTAATTCCCGAGAGATTTAGTAGCCACAGTAGAGTACAATTTGTCTACAAAATTTAACACAAAAAAGATGACCCAAGCACAAAAAGTTTGGATCCTAATCCAAACTTTCTCTAAACTCATGGTGGGATGAGGTTTGGGAGAGAGGGGGGCAACCAGGGTTAATCTGGAGTGCTCAATCAGCCCTGCTTACTTAACATATTCGCTTGAAGTCAACTGTAGTAATGCAATATTGTAATTCAGATCTTAGATGCTCAGAAGCCTAGAACTGAGTTGGTTCTCATATCTATTACTGTACATTATAATTTTTATGCCTATGTAGAATACTCTATTCAGTAACACAAATTACTAGTTCTATGCAAATGCAATAATATCAAGTTAGGGTGATTCTAGGAAGCATAACAGTAAAATAGCCTGACTTTGGGCATTTAAAATCTCAACCATTAATGCAAATTAATTTTAGGATTCTCTGGATTTCATTTCTTTTTAAATTAAAGGAAAAAAATTCACTAACTGCATCCTGAATACTCTTTATTTCAGTGTACAACACACCTTCTAAAACAGGATTTGGTATCAAATTGAGCATGGAGAAAAAAAAAAAAAAATCACAGCAGTGGTTTGAATTTGGTGGGGAGAATGGGACACTGTCACAAGAATTTAGATGAGCATGTTTCTTTCAAATTTTACTTCTGAATAGCAAGTACAATATAAATAAGGATTTTCATTTCACTCCTGTCAAAGACTAGCTGGTAAATAAATCTATTCAGGGGAAAACAGATGTGCCCTGCTATTACATACTAGTTACTAAACTACCAGATTTGCCACTTAGAACACTGGTTCTCAGACTGTGGTCTGTGTCCCATTGATGATCAATCAACACCCTTGCTGCTGGTCTGTGGAGAGTTGGCTAGTCACATGGTGATACTTCTTGTTTCCAGCTGTTAAACTGCATTAAAAACTTAGTTAAAAACATAATAAATACTTCTCTAGTATTACTTTCTCACTGAAGCAATCGCTTTAGTTGCCATAGAAGCAGTATGGGATTACCAAGGAAAGATGGGAGGCCTATGTGGTTGCAAATAAGAAGGGAGGCTGTATATTAGATAGCTTTTTCATAACATGGACCACATCTGCTTCAGGAAGATTGAGAGCCCTGATTTAGAAAAGAGAGACTATGAGATAAGCTTGGTCCTTACTTTAGCAATGCCATAGCATTTCCCTGCAATGTTGGTCGAGGTCTACGCTTGAAGAACTCATGGATGGTTTTGGTCTCAGGCATATGATACGGGAGAGACAGAGATGATTCTGGCAAAAAGGAAAAAAAAAAAAAAAAAGTCATTTAAATTGTACATCAAAACAACATGTATTTTTTTAAATCTAATTGCTCTTGGGACAAGTATTTTCCAGCTCAATTATCAGAGCAGAGATGAATAGCAGAGTTTAACCCTGAATAAAGGTTGTATCTGTAGGACCTCTTCCCAATCACCAATCTATTGTCATGAAGAGTGAGGACTGCAGCACGCACAGGGACTCATAAGAAAGCAGATTGTACCAACAAGAACAGAATTATAAGACCAATTCTAAAATTTGTTGCAACTAAATACCCAAGTCACATCAAGTCAGTTATATGTGTAGTCCAGCTATAACTTTTAAAAGACTCCAAGTGACTTCCCACAGCTGCGTAAAGGCAAGTTTTAAGCTCCAATCAGGAATTTTGCTTGCACCGAGAGACCATCTTTGAACAAGATTTCAACAAAACTGTTTTGCAGCCTATCCACTTTAGATCCTGAATAGTTCATGTTAAGCAACAGCAGAATCTGGCCTGTCAGGAGTTTCTGCTGCTCTCCTGAAGATATCCTAATAGCGCGCGCGCTCTCTCTCTCTCTCACACACACACACACACACACACACACACACACACACTCTTGATTCAGTCCTGAGTGCAGCACAGGATCTGGTCCAAGAGGTGAATATAGCCAGACCACTTGGTAATAGTGACCATAATGTAATTAAATGTAAACATCCCTGTAGTTGGGAAAACACCACAGCAGCCCAACACTGTAGCATTTAATTTCAGAAAGGGGACTACACAAAAATGAAAAATAAAGTTAGTTAAAACAGAAATTAAAAGCTGCGTGGAAACTTTTTAAAGACACCATAATAGAGGCTCAACTTAAATGTATACCCCAAATTAAAAAACATAGTAAGAAAACCAAAAGAGTGCCACCATGGATAAACAAAGGAAAAGAAGAAGTGAGAGACAAAAGGCATTCTTTAAAAAGTGGAAATTAAATCCTAGTGAGGAAAATAGAAAGGAACATAAACTCTGGCAAATGAAGTGTAAAAATATAATTAGGAAGGCCAAAAAAAGAATTTGAAGAACAGTTAGCCAAAGACTCAAAAAAAAAAAAAAAAAAAAAAAAAAAAATTGCTATAACTTTTTAAGTACATCAGAAGCAGGAAGCCTGCTAACCAACCAGTGGGGCCACTGGACGATCAAGATGCTAAAGGAGCACTCAAGGGCAATAAGGCCATTGTGGAGAAACTAAATGAATTCTTTGCATTGGTCTTCAAGGCTGAGGATGTGAGGGAAATTCCCAAACCTGAGCCATTCTTTTAGGTGACAAATCTGAGGAATTGTCCCAGGTTGAGGTGTCATTAGAGGAGGTTTTGGAGCAAATTGATAAACTAAACAGTAATAAGTCACCAGGACCAGATGGTATTTATCCAGAGGTCTGAAGGAACTCAAATGTGAAATTGCAGAACTACTAACTGTCATCTGTAACCTATCATTTAAATCAGCTTCTGTACCAAATGCCTGGAGGATAGCTATGTGACGTCAATTTTTAAAAAGGGCTCCATAGGTGATCTCAGCAATTACAGACCGGTAAGTCTAACTTCAGTACCAGGCAAACTGGTTGAAACTATAGCAAAGAACAAAATTGTCAGACACATAGAGGAACATAATTTGTTGGGGAAGAGTCAACATAGTTTTTGTAAATGGAAATCATGCCTCACCAATCTACTAAAATTCTTTGAGGGGGTCAACAAGCATGTGGACAAGGGGGATCCAGTGGATATAGGGCACTTAGATTTTCTGAAACCCTTTGACAAGGTCCCTCACCAAAAGCTCTTAGGCAAAGTAAGCTGTCATGGGATAAGAGGGAAGGTCTTCTCATGGATTGGTAACTGGTTAAAAGATAGGAAACAAAGGGTAGGAATAAATGGTCAGTTCTCAGAATGGAGAGAGGTAAATAGTGGTGTCCCCCAGGGGTCTGTACTGGGACCAGTCCTATTCAATTAGTCATAAATAATCTGGAAAAAGGGGTAAACAGTGAGGTGGCAAAATTTGTAGATGATACAAAACTACCCAGATAGTTAACTCCCAAGCAGGCTGCGAAGAGCTACAAAAGGATCTCACAAAACTGGGTGAGTGGGCAACAAAATGGCAGATGAAATTCAATGTTGATAAATGCAACTATACATACAAAATGATGGGGTCTAAATTAGCAGTTACCACTCAAGAAAGATCTTGGAGTCATTGTGGATAGTTCTCTGAAAACATCCACTCAATGTGCAGTGGCAGTCAAAAAGCAAAACAGAATGTTGGGAATCATTAAGAAAAGGATGGATAATAAGACAGAAAATATCATATTGCCTCTATATAAATCCATGGTACGGCCGCATCTTGAATACTGCATGCAGATGTGGTCACCCCATCTCAAAAAAATATATTGGAATTGGAAAAGGTTCAGAAAAGGGCAACAAAAATGATTGGGGATATGGAACAGCTTCCATGTGAGGAGCAATTAACAAGACTGGGACTTTTCAGCTTGAAAAAGAGACAACTAAAGGGGGATTTGATAGAGCTCTATAAAATCATGACTGATGGGGAGAAAGTAAATAAGGAAGTGTATTTACTCCTTCTCATAACACAAGAGCTAGGGATCACCAAATGAAATTAATAGGCAGCAGGTTTAAATCAAACAAAAGGAAGTATTTTTTCCCCCACACAAAGCACAGTCAACCTGTGGAGCTTCTTTACAGCGAATGTTGTGAAGGCCAAGACTATAACAGGATTCAAAAAAGAACTAGATAAAGTTCATGTAGGATAGGTCCATCAATGGCTATTAGCCAGGATGGGCAGGGGTGGTGTCCCTAGCCTCTGTTTGCCAGAAGCTGGGAATGGGCGACAGGGCATGGATCACTTGATGATTACCTGTTCTGTTCATTCCCTCTGGAGCACCTGGCACAGGCCACTGTTGGAGACAGGATACTGGGCTAGACGGACCTTTGATCTGACCCAGTATGGCCGTTCTTATGTTCACCCTTACACCAAAGAGTTTAGGTTTTACCTCTAACAAGTCGCTGGGTCTCACTATGCAGTCGTTTAATGGCTTCTTTACTTAATCTTGCTGCCTTCCGTTCCTTAAACGGAGAAAAGAAAGACCCTTGAAGCCACAGGACTGAGGTGCAGAAGTGTATCTATATTACTACATAGTTTTCTTCTTTCAAAACAGCAACAGAAGAAAGTACTTACAGTTGGATCAGAGTTTAAAACAAAAAACAAAAAAACAAGACCCAAATCAAACAGAAGAATAAAGATACTTTGAGGAGCAATATAGATAAGCCTTCAAATAAAATTATGAAGAACTACTGAGGAGTTAAAAAGGAACAGATATTTATAATGAAATATTCCACCTTTCTTTTAGGTCCTTTTAATGTAGGTTCCTCACTATCATCATCAAATACACATTTGTAGTCTTCACTCTCAGAAAACAGATCTTTACTCTATAATTGGTAAAAAGAAGTCTATTAAATTTCAAAACAAATGGGAGGGGGTCAAGGGCAAAGAAGCTTGCAACAAAATAACTTTGTACAATTATTTTCTGTGCCATCAATCTTGAAATAGGAGCAGCAAACATTTTCATAAACCAATGCCAACTATTGTCCTGGTTTCTGAAACTTCTTTAAGTGCCTCTACAGCCTCTGTTGCAATACTATTTTTGGAATTTTCTATGACAACGCTCTTCAGAGAAGGCGCTAATATCCCTTCACCTCTAGCAAGCAATGTGATAGTCCCCACTATTTTCTTCCACTTTTACCAAAAGTGGAAGCACCCCAGTGTCACCAAAAGTGTGTGTTACATACTCAGGTACAATACCTTCTACAAAGAATATTACAACCTTAAACTAAAGTAAGTTACCTTATGTTTTTTCATTTTGTCTTTCACAGCAGCTCTTATTGATTCTAGTGACTCTTCATCTTCAAGAAGGGGATCATTTTCCTCCTCTAAATCATTCTCAAAGAGTTCTTTGTCAGCAAGAAGACACCCACTATCATTAAAATGGTATCTTTCACCGCCATCTTTCTGGTAAGCATAAGAAGGAAAGTACAAAGAATTATATTAATTTACAAGTTTATTTCAAAATACCTTCATGATTTTAGGGTCATTAGCAAAATTCAAAAACAACCATCCCATCATCCCCAAAACAAAAATCTTTCAAATTCTGTAGGCCAGTCATGTTGACTTTATAGCATTCCAAAATTAGATATGCTAATTTATGGAGACAGGTTCTCAACTGCTGCAATCAGCATACACAAGGAAGAATTACACAAAACCCACCAATGGCTCAGAGAAAAACCCTGTCCAAAACTTGGGGGCCCCATGTGGATGTCTAACTTACTGTTGTGATGTGGACTCACATGTTTTGCTGGAGGCTTCAGACCACCCCAAATGCTGAAATTTAACAACTGAAAACACCAGAAATATTTGCAAGTAAATTTTTATACCTCCTGTTTGTATTTCTTTTCCTTCTTCAGCTGTCTAACAGCCTCTATTTTTCTCTCTTTTTCCGTCTTCCTTCTTGATTTGCCTATCACTTTGTCTGTTTCTTTCTCAAAATCACTTTTATGTTTTTTGTATTTTTTCCGAGATTTCACGGACATCTCCACAGGTTTCCTCACTTGTGAGCCAAACTCATCCTTAGTCAATTCGGACTTCACATCTATTTCAAGGTTTCCAGGATGCAATGGATCACCTGTGTCACTCTCATCACTGTCCCGCAGAGCTTGGCGAATCCGATGAGATTTTTTGTTCTTCTGGGCAAAATTATTCTCATTTTCCTCCCCGCTTTCCACATCTCCATCCACAATGTCAGTCTTCTCAGGAAAAATGCCTTCCTCTCCGCCCTCACTCTCACTGTCCTGAAGCACGTTCTTGCTTTTTGATTTTTTACTCACAAAGATCTCCTCATCTGAATCTGGTGGAAATACATTACACTGTTTATGGCACACGACATGTTTTTAAAAACATATATATGATAATTGACAAATGATTAGTTCATGCACCATGCCAGATAAATGTTTCAGAGAAAAGTATTATCCCCTGAAGTCTCATGAATACTAGTGGAAGTTTAGTACAGCATAGCAAATCCAATTTAATCTATACTTTGAAAACCCATTCTCCCCCTCCCCCCATAATAGCATAATATATATAATTATCCACCCTTAAAGAAACTTAGAATCATCTCAAAGTGACTTTAGTTTTTAGTGTCTTTCCTTGAGACTAAAGTATTTATATATAATAAAAACCATGAACATATACAGGAAATAGTAATATACTAAATGAATTATAACAGACACATTATGACCCAATCCTGCAAATATTTAAACAGGAACATCATTTTACTCAAATGACTAGTCCCATACAAGTCACTGAGCACGTTTCCTCTTCTGCTATACCAGGGGTCGGCAACGTTCGGCACGCGGCTCGCCAGGGTAAGCACCCTAGCGGGCCGGGCCAGTTTATTTACCTGCTGACGCAGCAGGTTCGGCCGATCGCGGCCCCCACTGTCCGCGGTTCGCCATCCTGGTCCAATGGGGGCGGCGGGAATAATGTATTTATTCTTTCCCCCCAGCCCCATGAGGATATACAGGAAATAGTAATATACTAAATGAATTATAACAGACACATTATGACCCAATCCTGCAAATATTTAAACAGGAACATCATTTTACTCAAATGACTAGTCCCATACAAGTCACTGAGCACGTTTCCTCTTCTGCTATCGCAGGGGTCGGCAACGTTCGGCACGCGGCTCGCCAGGGTAAGCACCCTGGCGGGCCGGGCCAGTTTTATTTACCTGCTGACGCGGCAGGTTCGGCTGATCGCGGCCCCCACTGGCCGCGATCGGCCGAACCTGCCACATCAGCAGGTAATAAACTGGCCCGGCCCGCTAGGGTGCTTACCCTGGTGAGACGCGTGCCGAATGTTGCAGACCCCTGTGCTATACAATAGTTAAATATATTTTTAAAGTGTGTATTCCTACCTTAAAACACAAACTTATGAAACCAATTATCTTCTTTTCAAGGATATGTGGGGGACCTTAACTGAACATTTCCCGGTTTTCTATTGTTTGAGGTTGGAGTGCTGATGTTCCGTATTTCAGAATGGTGCAGGGAGAACAATGCAATGTTGTTCAGCAGAAGCCTTAGTCGCACTTTAATTACAGTTTTTTATAAGTGTTATTTAAAAATCAATATTTGTTTAGTTTTTTTATATATAAAAAAGCCTGCAATCCAGAACGTCAGAAAACTACTAATGAGCTCAGATTGAAAGGTAGTTAGTGTATAATACTTATTAAAATACTTCAAATTTGAGTGTGTGTTATCAGGAAAGAACTGATTCATCTGATAGACATGGAACAAAGTGTGCATTCAGAATCCTCTTTTATCCTCTCATTTACTTTTCCAACCATACCAGGTACAGGAAACATCACTAAGCTTTAACTTTAATAGGAAACTATCATTAGGACAGTGTTATCTTAAAGTGAAAGCTTTCCTTATAAAAAACACTGTTACACTTCTCCACTGAGCTCTGAGCATTCTTCTTGCAGCATCAGAAAATTCAACACTTTTCAAATGGAACTTCTACAGACAAATGCTCCTCTTTCAGGCATCAGCTCTATACTTTCTTCCCCCATCTCACAACAGCCTTTACAAATTTGGCCACATTGGATTGGTGTAAATGTAAGAGAAACATCACACACTAAGCCATTAGAGTTTACGCTGTTGAATCTGCTTTGCTGGGCTATGCAAGTCATAAAAAAAAGAAGGAAATAAGCAGTTAAGATATTCAATACCTCACTCAGCATTTCCTCTCCTCAATCTCAACTACTGCCCTTTTACCACCCTCACATCTCTACCCTTACCCTGAGCAACCAAAAGGGCACTTTGAATTCAGACCAGACATATTTTTATATGTTCATGTATTTTGATTATTAATACGGAATTGGTGTGATTTTCCTACACTACATCATGAATAAGTTCTGTATGTTGTTTTGGATTGGTATGTTAGTGAGCCAAGTGGTGTCAGACTGCAAATGACTGTTATGAGATATTTTCTTCTATAATATTTAGAAAAACACTTACGTTGTTAGTGATTGCTCTGATTTTTTTTTTTAAATGTAACAATCTGAGAATTAAAGTCTGTATACATAGAGAAAAAAGCAGTAGCTTATGCAGGTTGCATGGAAAAAATAATCAAGGGTTAGCAAATCAAATGTGTGACTTCTGAAGGGCAAACAGTCCAAGACCACATTCTCTCAGCCTTCTGCTAAAGGAAACACCTATAAATGCAAAGTACAATATCCAGGTTTTTTTTAAAAACTAAAATCCAAAAAAGAGAGACCTGACAGTATTACAGACCTATGTCACCAAGAGATGCAGTTCCCTTGTTGGATTGACTTGGAGAGCTTGTTTCACAGCTGCCCTGTCCACTGTCAGAATCACTGTCAAAGGTTTTCTGCAAGTCAGATTTCAGATCCTCTGCTTCTGAATTAAGCTAGAAACCAAGAATAATATTAAGCAGCTTATACTGTATTAAGGTTAACAGAGATGACTCATTGAATTCAATTTCATCCCAATGCATCAAATTGGATTACACAAGATATATTGAAATGTTATCACTATAACCTCTTAGGAATTCAGTTCATTCAACTGAAACATGATTATGCTGTATGCACCTTTTATTATTGAATAAAGTTGATTAAATGATGAACTCAGTGAAAGCATCAAAGCAAAAATCAAACATTATACCCAGACACTGCTTGGTAACCACTGCTTCAGACAACACTAAAAGCCATGAGAAACTTGCAACTTTCACCTGACATATTAACACTTCTAACTTTATTTAACATGACATAAAATAAAGCCATCCCAAATTGTGTGAGCAATTAAAATCATTCCAGGAAAGTGACAGCCCGACAGGTCATTAATTATTATTCTGTGTAATGGACAAATGTAGTGAAATCATGACAACTTCAGCAGCAGGTCACATAGTTAAGATGACAGAAGACAGACCAGCTAAGCATCTCTTAGAAGGACATCCTTTTGGCATCTGATCAAGATGATGATGGAGGGATAATATGGAGCATGAGGTAAGAGTTCTTAATGTGCATTACCAAGGAAATGGGAAAAACATGTCCTTGACAGAAGGGGCAAGGGGGGGGGAAAAGAGAGCAGCCAAGGAGCTCCATCGTCTGCACAGCCAGGGAGGAATAGCCATAGACGTAGTAATGGAGAAAGCCCTTACAGCAGGGCTGCAGACTAAATGCGGTCCATGACATTTAAAAACAAAACAGATGCCACGCCAATATGTGCACCCCCAAATCTCATAGTTTGGGGTCTTCCTTTGTATTGTGTGTGGGTCTTATGCTCTGTGGGCGCTTCTCTCATAATTAACAGGAATCTGCACTGACATAACTCAGGCTTTCAATTGCCCATCCCAGGTAGTGATGGTAGAGACAGCAGTAGATCAAAGGTGTAGGAATTTGAATGATTGTCATTTAACCAGGCTCAGAGTCCTGGCAACACTAGTACTCCCATCCCACCAGGGGATCAGATGTCCAGCATGGGCCAGGCCAGGCATCCCAGCATGCATTATCCCTCACCCCGAGAGGTAAGCCAGACCAGTGGTTCTCAAGCAAGATTACACATACCTCTGGGGGTACGCAAAGGTCTTGCAGGGGGTACATCAACCCATCTAGATATTTGCCTAGTGTTACAACAGACTACATAAATAGCACTAACAAAGTCAGTACAAACTAAAATTTCATACAAACAATGACTTGTTTATACTGCTCTATAAACTATACACTGAGATGCAAGTACAATATTTATATTCCAATTGATTTATGTTATCGTTATAGGGTACGCACGGTATGGTAAAATGAGACCGCGAGCAATTGCTCAGTAACAGTGTGGCTGGGACCCTTTTGTATTTTTAGGTCTGATTTTGTAAGCAAGGAGTTTAAGTGAGGTGAAACTTGGGGTACACAAGACCAATCAGACTCTGAAAGGGGTACAGCCTGAAAATCTTGAGAGCCCCTGAGCCAGGCCACACAAACACTCCCAGCGTGCACTTGGGCAGGCCCCTTGGCTCAGGGTGCCGAAGTGCACGCTGGGTAGTGTAGTCCTTACATGGGCGTGGTGCATGCTGGGACCTGTAGTATCCCCTGGAGCAGCCGGGGCAGGGTGGTGCCGCCTGCCCGGTGGCCGCAGTGCATGGCGGGAGTCGTAGTTCCCGCCAGCTGCGGGAGACCCAGTCACTCGGAACCGAGAGGCAGGGAGAGGGTGGCGCGGGGTGGGCGGTCGCTGCACCCCGGCATCCCCTCCCGGCGCCGGCCAGACGATGCAGGCCGGACGGGCTTACCTCAGCCGCCATGGCCTCCTGCTGTCCGGTGGCGAGCGGGACCCTTAGCGCTGCTACCCCTCAAGGTCCCCGCCCGGCTCTCTTCAGTCGCCGCCGTTAAAGCCAACACCAAGCCAGCGATTGAGGCCCCTTCGATTCTTCGCGCTCTGCCTGAGCTGGCCCCGCCTCCCTACTGCGGACCAATCACAGCTCGTTCTCTCCCTTACAGCACCCGCCTACTCAGCACCCCATTGGACGACTAACGCGCTTCGCCCTACAGCGCTGTGGCCCAATCACAATCCGCTCTGAACAGGATGTCCCCGCCCCGCCAGCATCCCATTGGTGCCTCCGCGCTGTCAATTCCCCTCCCCCCATCGCCTCGTCTGCTCCGCGGGGATAGAGAGGCCCAATCCCAGCCGTTCTAGCCGCAGAATACATAGCGCGGGGCTATTGCGGCAATCAGGGCCGCGCCTCTCTGGTACTGTAGGGGGCGGGGGCACCCCCCCTCCCTCTATGGGTGGCCTAGCTCTGGCCAAAGGGGATGGCCTGGTTAGGGCCTATGGCCTCAGTTTCCCCAGGCTGGCCCAGGGTAGGCAAGCATGGCCATGGGGCACCTTCCACGGTTAATGGCATTTCTAGTGCTGGGGCGCTCTTCCCTTCCTCCCCAGCCCTGTGTCCTACAAGAACCCCACTGAGTGGAGCCAAGCAAGACAGAGCCTTTCAGTAAGTTGGGGGCAGACTCCTTCTTGCCCAGGCAGCCTGCCAACAATTTAAAGCAATTGTTACTTCATGCTGTCTTGGCACGTCAAATTGTTGTGGCCCGTGGCACAGCGGTGAGCTTCACCCTCAGAGATTAAACCAGGTATAATTCCAACATAAATGAAGCAGCTGCCTTCTTGATACCCAGGAAACATTACCAATTGTTTTCGGTTATTAAATAGCCCATGATCCCCACAGAATTCTGCATTTCAAGAGTTATAGACAGAAATGCCATATTTGGCCTAGTAGTAAAAGGATGCTAGCATATACTATTATAAAGTTTTACTAATAGTGCTGAATGCTTGCCTTCACTTGTTCAGAAAGTTGGCAGCCCTGTAAGAGGGAAGTTAGATAAGTGTTTGGTTTAAAAAAAAAATTACTAAGCAAGCAAGGAAGAAAGAAAGAAAAAATAAACAGGCATAGCCCACAGCAGAGTGTAGTTTACCAAACAAGCCATGTTTCTGACATTATATATTTGCCCTGAAGGACATAATGTTTTAAACAGATAGACAGTGCCTGGCTATGTTGAGTTTCAAATAACAAAATCTAACCCACCAGGTATCCTTATCCCGATAAATAAGAAACATCCTCAGCAAGGCCACAATCTAGCAATGATCTTTATATTGCAGTATGTCTGTATCAACATGAACCCACACTGATTTCAGTCTACCTACAGCTCATTGTAGGATTGAGGCCAAAGTTGTTCTTTGTGCTCCAGGCTGGGTATAATTGGCTGGGATCTAGGCAGATGGAATTCTATGAATACACACCCACTATAAAGTTGTCACAGATCTCTCCAACTAAATAAATAACTACTCCATCTGTATCACTGTAGAGGAAAAAACAGTTTGGGGACTGGGTCAGGATGTTCATACAAAATCCAACATCTTCACCTTTAAGGGTGAAGTACCACTGCAATGCTATGGAGAAATGTACACTTACAAAAATAAGATTTCCAAGCAAATAAGCAAACCCTTGCTTCAACGGGAAAATAAGGAGGAATCCAACAGAAAGCCATGTGAACAGCCTAGTAGTTATGCTAGTGATTTAAAGAAGTCCTGATTTGTGGTCATAATCAATACAGGGGTTAAGCTTTATTCAAATACTGTTTTCTATCTAGTGCTTTATATTTTTAGTCTCTCAGAAATTTTGTTAAACTATTAAGATTCATTTCTAACCACTTATTTTAGCCTTTTTCTTTATTTCTCTGGGGACTGCAGAACTCTCTCCCTGCCTGTATTGATATTTTTGCTGAATAACTATATTGTATATTCTTACCTGGATGCAGAAGAATGAGAGGTTTAAGACTTAATTTTTGGCATCAATTTATCTTGGCATGGAGTCATATTTAAGACTGCATATTGCTACATATATCCGGGGGATGTCACTTTACAGCCAAAACACCAGGTGTCTTCACTCTGGTTCACGTATGTTATACTTTATTAGATCACATTGAAAAGAAGCAGCACCAACTACAGAATTGTAATTATTAGATTCTTACCTTAGAAGCAATGAATCCTGATATCCCTTATATCTTAATCTGGGATTGCAATTTGTTTATGCATCTATCTTCCAAACATATACACACACCTATGTAACTTTTACACATGTGAGTAGTCCACTGAGTTTAACGAGTCTACTTATGTGAGTAAAGATACTCATGGACATAAATGTTTGCAGGATTGAAGCCTTACTGTGTAAATTAATGTAGAATACAACGCAAAATGCATCCCAAGTATTTAATGACCAAACTATTAGTGACACCACCCAATTTCCAAGCAATCACTTGCCAGCCAAATGCTGAGTGACATCCCATGATTATTATTGATCCATCTCTTTGTGTTAACTCTTAGCTGCTGGGTATTAATCAATTATTAACACTAGTAAGAAAAACTATTACACTTACCAGAGCACTGTAACCCTGCACAAAAAATAGCTATTCTCATTAGCATGTGAGTATATTGAGGAGTAACCAAAGTTCAAATTTGAAATGGTTTTTAGTATAATTTTCATGTCTTCAAAACATCTGAAGATCTAATGAAGCTCATTAATTAATACAATTTGCTCTGCAGCAGGAGGTTATATAGGCTGCAATTAGGTTAACCAAATACCCTGCTTGGGGGCATAACGTAGGGCTTGGAGAGGTAGAAGAAGATAATTCTCATATGAAGAGCTTTGGGGCTGGAATCATGGTTTATGAAACAGTAGAGGAGCATGAGGAAGATGTTCACAGAGAGGTTGAAAGAAATGGTGTTGTATATTTCCAAACTGTGGGTAAGTTTTGTGTTTATTAAATTCTAAGAAGGAAAGTGGATGGTAGACAGTTTCTGTAAGGGGGACTAAAGTAAATGTTTCTGAAAGTAGGTGAGGTTTTTCTCTCTTAAAAAGGGATATGTATTTACTCAGATTCCTGATCTCCTATTCTACGTGGCTACAAAAATGATTAGGGGTATGGAGTAGCTTCCATAAGAGCAGAGATTTAAAAGACTGGGACTGCTCATCTTAGAAAAGAGATGAGTAGGCAGTGGAGGGTATAATAGAAGTCTATAAAATCATGAATGGGATAGAGAAAGTGAATAGGGAAGTGTTACCCCTTCACATAACACACAAACCAGGGGTCACCTAATGACATGAATAGGTAGCAGGTTTAAAACAAACATAAACAAGTACTTCTTCGCACAATGTACAGTCAACCTGTGGAACTCATTGCCAGGGGATGTGATGGCCAAAAGTCTAACTGGGTTAAAAAAATAATTAGATAAGTTAATGGGGGATTGGTCCATCCTTGACTGTTAGCCAAGGTGCTGAGGGACGCAACCCCATGCTCTGGGTGTCCCTAAACTTCTAATTGCCAGAAGTTGAGACTGGATGACAAGGGTTGGATGACTCAAAATTGCTCTATACTGTTCATTTCCTCTGAAACATCTAGCATTGGGCACTGTCGAAAGAAAGGATGATGTGCTAGATGGACCATTGGTCAGACGTAGTATAGCCATTCTTATGTTCTTGTATTACCTTTAATGAGTGAGGATCCTAGAAAATCATAGCTCTGCAAAGATGTGACTAGGGATAGGTTTATATTGCTTATGTGCACCTAAAACCAAATTTGTATTGTATGTCATTCAGAAAGTCAACTGGAAAGAGCTAGTTGGGTAGCTGCAAAGGAACTTTCATTATTTCCTGTGAAAATTCTAGAGCAACTGGTAATGGCCTATCATATAGGTTCCAGAGCAGTTGAAGCCACGTTATAATAAATCAAAAACTAAAGTAGGAGAGGTATTAGAGTTTAAAACAATCTCTATTAGGGATTAGGATGAGATCTCCAAGGAGGGCAGATTATCCCAGTTCTGTCTTCTGTGGGGTTTTTTTGTGCCTATCTTTGAAGCATCTGATACTGGCCAGTGTGCAAGATGGTACAGGACTAGATGGTTCATGGGTCTCAGCCACTATGGCAATTCCTATGGATTCACAAACTTTTTCATAGTGCAGACTATATCTTAATAGACAGCGTGTCTCAGATTTCCCTCCTGTTTACAATCACGCGATCTCTGTGGCAGTTGTTTATATGAAAAACTAGTATTAGGAAAGTATGTGTGCATTAAATTCTAAAATGAGAACAGGCACCATGTGCTCAACTAGTTCTGTGGGCCAGTGGTCTGTACATCACAGGTTGAGAACTGCCATTCTATGGAATGGGACACTGAAAAGCCAAGTGTGGAAGGACTGGAAAGGGCAGGAAAATCCTGCTTTCCTGTACAGGGGGAGAAGGATGATACAGTAGGAAAGGCATTCACCGAAGACTTGGGGAAACCTGGTTTCAATTTCCCACTCCATCACATGCTTCCTGTGGACTGTGGGTAAAACACTTAGCCTCTCTGTGCCTCAGTTCCTAATCTGTAAAATTATATAAATAAATACAATAGCACTTCCCTACCTCACAGGGGTATTGTGAGGATAAATACATTAAAGATTGTGATGGTGCACATAAAGTACCTGAGATGGAAACCTGGCACAAAGGGACCCAGTTGATTCAGACCAATGAAATCAATAGAAAATCAATCATTAATTTTAAAAGAAATTCCAGAGATGTTTCTGGTTAAGATGTTACCTGTTGCTCCCTACTCTGGCACCGAGCGTTGTGCCAGCACATGACAGCCAGAAAATGAGTGCCAATGCAAATGAAACTGACCCAGACTTTTAAGTGCCAAAGCTGAGGGATGCTAAGTGATCCACATCATTTATGACCCAGTTCATTTTATTTCAGTTTTGATAACCTAAGATGTTAACAAGGTGAGGTCTTAATAAAAAAAAAAAATCAATTTTCAACATGAGCTGTTGAGCTGTTCTTCCCCCCCCCCCCCCAAAAAAAAAAGTTTGGGGCAATTGGGGGGATGTAGCTTTCCAGTGTGTGCACCCAGGGCGTGGGGAGGTACTTGCAGAAAGGTATTTTTTGGAAGAAGTGTATTTGGGGAGGAGGTGGGTTTTGAAGAGGTACTTTGGGTAGGGTGAAAAGAAGAACAGGAGTACTTGTGGCACCTTAGAGACTAACAAATTTATTAGAGCATAAGCTTTTGTGGACTTTGGGTAGGGTGGTTTGGCGATATTTGAGGGGGGTGAGTTTTATGGGAGGAGTATTTGTTTTTTTGCAGAAGGTGGGTTTTAGGGCAGGGGTATTTAGTGGAGGGGTTTGGGAGTATAGGGGAGGGTTGGGTTTTAGGGAGGAGGGGGCATTTGGGTTTTGTGAGGAGGGATTATTTGGGTCTGGGGTGGGGGTGGGCACTGGGGGGGATAGGTAGGGTTTGGGGAGGGGGTATTTAGTGGAGGGGTTTTGTGTGGAGGGGGTATTTGGGCCTAGGATAGGTTTTGGGGGGGGTCGGGATGGTGGGTTTTAGGGTGGGGTTTGGGTTCTGGGGAGCAGGCCGCAGTTCCGTGCACCGGGCCCCCCACACAGCTGCCCGTCCGGGCTCGCTGCCGGGTTTAAAAGGCCGGAGGAGGGGCCGGGGACGCGCGCACACGCACGCGCAGAGGACGCTCGCCGGCCCAGGTGACGGCGTGCGCGCCCCCGCGCGGCGGGAAGAGGGCGGGGCGAGCGCGAGCCCGGGAAGGCCGCTGGGTTGGCCTCCGAACCCTGCTTCTCCAGCGGCGCGCGCGACCCCGACCGCGAAAGGGGGGTTTCGCGCGCGTCCCCGCGGCGGCTTCGGGGGCGCGCTCCCGGACCCGCGCCGGTTCCTGCTCGGGCTCGGTGGCACCGCAGAGGGGATTGTTTGTGCCGCCGCCGCCAGGAGCCACCCGCGCCCGGCCCCGCTCCCCCCAGCCCCGCCTCGCTCCCGCCCCCCCACCCCCGTTCCCGGTACCGACCCCACCCGCAGCCAACATTCCCGAGATCAAGCGATACGCGGCGGCGGCGGGGCCGGGGGCGGCGGGGCCCGGGGCGGCCGCGGCCGGGGGGGACCGCAGCGAGGCCGCCGCCGCCGCCATGGAGGCGCTGGGACCCGGTGAGCGGCGGGGTGCCCGGGGGTGGGGTGAGCCCCGGCTCCCTGGGGGTCCTGGCGGGGGGGGTCTCTCCTGGGGGTGACTTCTGACTCGGGGGGGGGGGGGGCTGGTCCGGGGGGGGGTAACTTCCTCCATGGGGGGGGGCTGGCTCCTGAAGGTGGTGACGTCCTCCTCTGGGAGGTTGGGGGCTCCCAGGTGACAGGGGGTGGAGGGTTGGGTGGTCCCCAGGTGGGTGGTGCTGGGAGGGGGGGGTTGATTCCTGGTGACACTGGGTCCTGAGGAGGTTGGGGGGCTTGGCTTCCTTTGCTTCAGGGGGTGCCCAGCCCCCTGGTGGGGGAGAGCCCCAGGTTTCGCTGGGTGCTGGTGTGTACCCTTAGTCAGAGGCCTGTCACCCTTGCCCTCTCTCCCATCAGCCCTCTCTCCAGGCCCCACATGTTATGGGCCCCTATCTAACTAGGGACACATAGCTCTTTATTTGATGATATCCTTGCTCTTCTCAAGAGTACTTTAAATGCATGAGGGAGGGGAAAGGAAGTTGTTTCCGCCTCCTGAGTCCAGGAGGTCTGGCACCTGATGCCAACAAACTGTGTGCTGTGCTTTAAATCCAGTTATTTTTTTGTGTGTCGGGTGTATTCTGATATTGAGTAAAGACATTGGACGTATTACTAGCAGTGACTGATTCATAGGTGGGCGAAGGAACCTATGAAAATTTCCATTCCCCCCTCTAAGTTCTGCCCACGGTAACTTTCCAGCCAGAGTATTTTCGCCTTCTCTAAATGTTTTTTGCTGCAGCGTGTTTAATAATTTGCTAACTATATTGCAATGTGTGGTTAACCCTATCTGCAGCTCTTAGGCCTTTCACAAATCAGTGATACTTTCTGTTCTATACTGTTCAGTTGAGTATTTCCTAAGAAATATATAGTGTTTTTTTTTTTTGTTTTTGTTTTTTCTTCTAATAAGAATAGGTGAGGCCATGCTGTTAAAAATGCCCTGAATGTAGTGATGGTTTCATTCCACTGCTACATGTGTAAGTAACAAATTGGGATATGGTTGTGGGAGGTTATTGCCTGGTCAGTGTAGAGGTCTCTCTGGCAGAGGTATTACTGACATGAAACCAGACTAAGTGTATCTCAGCGAGCTGTCACTTTTAAAGAGGAACTTAAGTGGGTTGCTAAACTTTACCAGCAGATTCACTATACACTCAAAACTTTCTGCATGACAGACAGGCCACTCAGTCTGCTATAGGAGTTTTTCTACGTAGACATACTACAATATGATTTGACTTTGTAAAAATGTAGATGAGTTAGTGTGGAATACAGCCTTAGCCAACGAAGTGACTTGATGGGAAAGAGGAGCAGTAGGGTGATAGGTTTGAAAATTGGCGTACACAGTACATTATGGTTGCAAATAAATTGCATGATGTCATAAAAATATGCCTAACTTTTGAAGGTGGGCCATTGTAGAAAGAGTTTTGACTAAATCTTGAGACTTACCTGGTCATTAAAACAAAAGCTGTTGGTATATGACGAAATGTCACCTTTTATTGGATGCGGAACTTGGTGAGTATTGTCACATGAGATAATGGTTAAAGATTAAAATGTGTGCAAGAGGTATTTCTTGACCGAAGAATGTATATCTACACCTAGGTTCTAGAATACTTGTCCTAGCAAGTTGATATTTTCAGGAACTCTGCAAAATCTACAGCAATAAGTTATTGATCTGAAGACCAAATCTACCCTCATTAATTCCACGTCTTGGGAGATGTTTTGAAAGATCACTGTTATAGGTGTTACTTTGAATGTTTACAATCTGTTAATCAATGTGTGATGCAGTATAAATTCACACATTTCCAAGAGGTCCTCTTTCATTTGTGTCAAACTGCTTCCCCTCGGAGGTACCTTGGTTATAGGCTAACACATGGCAGGAAAACTAGAGCAACAGTGTGGGATACAAATATTTCATCCTAGTGAAGTTGAAGGGACAAAATTAAAATTATGGAAACAAATTATATAAATTGTAGTGAAGCCCTGGTTTCAGATGGACAATAGCATTTAATTTACTACTTTGTATCAGAAAGAATAAGAATGATTATAAAGAGAAGATGTACAGTAATATTAACCTCCTTTCTTGACAACAAATGTCTGGAATTGTTTCGATTCCTAATTTACAAAACTTGCAAATATTGAAGACGGTAAATGGGTAAATATAGTTGGTCATTTAATCTCTTTTAGCAGGTCAGTGCCCACAAAAGCTATACTGCTTCAGATTAATTAGCACAGGATTAATGGATCATCTCCCTAGTATCCAAACAAGCACAGCAAACTTTGATTGCCCGCGATGATTGATGCTTTTTAACTTTTTAAAAATGAAACTGTATCCTATGACAAGCTACCCTTAAATTAAAATAAATAAAAATATTTATACAGGTGCAGTGCCAGTGGGGCACATGGCATGTTTGATATCTAGTAAGACAAACGCTGTGCCTCAAGGAAGCTGGTGTGCTGTTCTCCTCAACTTTGGAGAATTGATATATCAAACGGACTACATCTACTTGGAGTATCACCCTCTAAGTACTTTAGCACTTAAAATAGTTTGTTTGACTATTAACACTAATCTATAAATAAAAATTGGTAATTTAGTGGAGACTTAGAAGTCTTCCTATAAAACAAAGGTATATTTAGTCTTGCATGCAAAAGTTTATTACTGCATTTCTAAGGTTTCCCGACATGTCTGTTTTCCTCCCCGCCCAATGGGATAAATTCAGACCCTGTGTTTGTCAGTCCTTTGACTGAAAGGGACACTGTCAGCTTAACATTTTGTCAGGTAAAAAAAGCTTTTAAAGCAGCTTCAGTTATTAAATTTCTCCTAAGTTATCCTACCAATTTTTGTGGCTTTAAAGTCATGCTTTTTATTTTTCAAACATTTTTCTCTCCTTTGTTGCTATGCAAAAGACTCAAGCAGGGAAAGCTGCCTACACAAGTGGAATCATGAAGTTGTGACTACACAGAATGCTGTCAAATGCACAAAATAAACTGAAAAAATATTTTTTTAATTCAGTCACTTCAGTTCAAGTGTTTAAACAATAGTGAGTTTTAAAAAAATCAGACACATTTGACTTTCAAATAAGAGTTCCTTTAAATTATGTAACATTCCAGTTCTAACTTATATCTTTGAGGAAACTGGCAAAACATGACATTGCCTAATTTCAGTTCAAATATGTCTTCCTTCTTGAAGCCTCTGCAAATGTTCTCAGTAGAAATAATTAAAACCCAGATTTTTATAAGCAACCGTAACCCGTTCTATTAACAAGACATGGATGTCTTTACACTAATAATTTTGTTGAAAACATTTTACTCTTACTGTTTCTCTTCCTTTAGGGGAAACTGTCCTCCTCACTCCCATCTTTGTGTTGGAATTTGAAATTGGCCTGAGCTTTGTTTACATTGAATCGCTTTTCCCGGTTAGCATGTAAACAGCATAGCATTTTTTGTGGTAGTGGAAACCACAATATTTTTTGTCAGTACTATATAAAAAAGGTATTTTTAATTTATATTATAGAATAAAAAACTCTTCACCAATTCCAGATACTATCAATTTTCAGATAAAAATTGGACCTCTAATCACTTGATCATGCCAAGAATCCGTCATTAAATCCTGACTCTGAGCATAATACATGGAAGCCTGTAATGGACTTAATTATAAACTCTCTATTATTCACTAATGATACTATACGCGGTGATGAGTATATATAGTATACAAAAGACTAAATTCCATCACAGGGCTTTGACTTCATAAATCGTGCTTACAAAAGTAGATTTCTTACATACATTACTGCTGTAATTAGTTTGTGTTTTGGGTACATGATTCTGTTCTTCATGAAAATCATTTAGAGCTGTTAAAAGGCAATGGAGCTACTAAGGAGCACTTTCATTTGTAAATCTTGCAACCTGGGCAAGGCACTTCAGACTTTGTTCCCTCATCTGTCATAAGGAGCCTTCAGTTGAATTACAGTCCTGTCTCCAGTTGGGAGGACGTTGTGTTACATGATCATTTATTATCTCAAACTTTTTTCTTTGACTTTCACAGGGCCCCCAGCCAGCCTCTTCCAGCCGCCCCGCCGCCCCGGCCTGGGAACTGTTGGGAAACCCATCCGTCTCTTAGCCAATCATTTTCAGGTGCAGATCCCTAAAATTGATGTTTATCACTATGATGTAGATATCAAACCAGAAAAGCGGCCCCGAAGAGTGAACAGGTAAGGATGGCTTAATAAACACTAAAGCAGCCTCAATTTAAGGAAACTCTACTTTTTAGCAGGTCTCCAGCTGCTGTCAAGTATAGTTTTATCTATGCAATGTAGGTAATAGTCGCCAATTTAGGGCTCCTAGGTGCTGTGGAAAAACAAATTGTATCCTATTCTCAGAGAAAGCTGTATTCAAAGCTTTTACAGTTGGCCTGTAGATGTAGAAAACATTGAGAAATATGTTGTAGGAACAATCCTACACTGGTCTCCCAGTGGGCCAAATAGTTTTTTCTGTCTATAATTTAACTAATGGTGGAATTTTGGTAGCAGCCATTTGTTCTTTGGATCACATTTTTGTTCTCCATTCTGCACGTGTGTTTGCCCTGTGTCTCTGTTCAGGGGCAAAGGGGCTGCTGGCAACTTGGGTAGGTGCAGAATCAGGTGCATTGTTGTCTCTGATAGCAACCGGTTTCAGGCTTGAGTCCAGTTATGGCCAGTCATAACAACTTTGCTAATGCATCACTGAATTTGCCTATTCTTCAAACTAATCTATTGAACAATGCCATTCCTCTTTAGGGAGGTGGTAGATACTATGGTGAGACACTTCAAGATGCAGATATTTGGTGATCGGCAGCCAGGATATGATGGCAAAAGGAACATGTACACTGCACACCCATTGCCTATTGGGAGAGATAGGGTAAGTGTTGTAGTAGACAGCTTTAATCTTCCAGTGACGTGTTGCAGTACCAACACTGCAATACCATGTATCGTTTATGAAGTGTACTGGGATAAAAGGTGCAATAGAAAGCAACCTTACAGTTAGTAGTATTTGAAAACCAAGGGGCAATAGGAATTGTATGAAATCGAAGGATCTGGGTTCTTCAGTGGACTCTTTTCCAAGAGCTCTTGTGTTTGTGAAGTTGGCCTCGACAGTGTAAACCAACATACTGTGGTCTGGAGGCTGCTAAGACAGATCACACTTCTTGGTGTAAATTTTTCTCAAAAAGGTTGTTAAAACCACTTAAAGGGCAATACTGTTAGCTGCTTGACTGTTGAATGACCTTTGAATTGTATTTTGCAGCAAATGTGCTGTTCTGGTTCAATTGGATTTGTTTAGGCAAGTCCTAACATAGGAAAGGCGTGCCAGGGGGCCAATATGCTCTAGCGCCAGCTAAACTAGTTGCTGCCAGGCCTGGTTTTAAAGTTCAGAACCAAAACAAAGAACAGTTTTCTACACTAGACTCTCAATTTTCCCCCTCATCTATTTGAAGACAGAGGCTTCTGTAACTCACTTCCTCTCTACAGACGTATGGTCTCATAGTACAAATCATTAGTTATACATGTTAATTTACTTATGCTAGCAATTTACTCATGTAAATTTACTTGAGTAAATCCAAGGCAAGAAACATTTTCATTAAAACTGAAAATTTGAGTAGAATCATTAGGTTCTCTTAATATTCGGTTTTCTAAGACTTTCAACAGAAGATCAACTTGTCTGCCTGATGATGTGATTTATTTTATGGTCGTACCCAAAGTCCTAAACTTGGAGTGGAACACAGTTCTGCTAGGTGCTATCCAAAGACACAGGAAGACAGTCAACATCCCAAATGCTTAATCAGAACAGACTAAAACACACTTTAAAAGCAACGAGTAGTGGGGAAACATGACATACAAGCAAACTGATCTGGCTGATGAGACACGTGACTTGTTCTAGTTCCTATTTTTAAATACATTTTTATTAATGGTGGCAGAGGTATAGAGAAGGGAAATAGCAGAAGAAGGTGAGGTAAATAGGAACAAGGGAGGAGGGGGAAGGAAGTTGAGCACAGAGTGTAATGTAGCATTTATGGATCAACAGTTACCAGATATTTCAGATGCTTCCTTTTGTTTCTCACAACAATATCAAGGAAGTTAGTGGGTCTCTTTAAATTTACTCTTTCTGAGGATAAACATTAACAAACTGTCACCTTCCAATCAAGCCTTATGTTTACAACTCCGTAATTTTCAACTGAAATATATTAGTGTGTCCTAGTTTTTAATAGTATTGGTAGATAGAAATATATACCAAAACTTCCAGATTTGGGTGACATCTGTGTAGATACTCAGTTTTCTGGAGAAAATAACCCTACTTTACTCTCTGTTCTGAGGACCAGATTACTGATGGCACACTGCCACGTGAGGGAGACCCTGTAGACTAATGGTAGAAGACAGTACTTTTCAAGTAGAGTGCTCAACTTCTGGGGAGGAATACTTTGCATCCCTCATAGATCTTTGATTCCCTTGGTGATTAATTGTGGTGTTGACTGGTTCCCGAGGAAGTTCAGTGCATTGACTTGAAGACTAGAGGTTAACATACCTTTACTGTGTTGTTATGGACACAAACCAGCCTGTTCCTATTAATTCTTCGGGACAAAAAGTGGATGACTAATCATAGCTCTCTTCTTAAGTGCTTTGGTGTCACCCTATTAACCTCCAGTTGAAGATAATGGCTAATACAAACAGAACCTCAGAGCAGATTCTTGGTGTGACTAAATTACCAGGTTTCAAACTACTCTTGTTTGCTGTAGAATTCCCTTAAATTATTACATCCTAGTTGAGAAATCACCTGTAGACTCAAAGCAAGTCCATGAGAATGAGCGTTGCTTAGTGTTGCGCTAGGATATTGAGTCAGTTAATTTATGTTTGTGCTGCATCTGCTCTGATTGTTTAGGTGGATATGGAGGTGACGCTCCCAGGTGAGGGAAAGGACCAGACGTTTAAAGTGTCTATTCAGTGGGTGTCAGTGGTCAGCCTTCAGCTGCTTCTGGAAGCTCTAGCAGGGCATTTGAATGAAGTTCCTGAAGACTCCGTACAGGCACTTGATGTAATCACACGGCACCTTCCCTCCATGAGGTGGGTACTTTTGATTGCAGGTTTCCTAATCAGTCTCCGCTTGAATCAATCTGTTAAAGTGATGCCTATTTGCCGTGGCTCCAAACTTAAACTATACTGCTGCAAAAGGGGTGAAGGGATCTGTTGTGTGGTTATTTTTCGTTGTTGTTTTTTAATACATTTTTGATACATGCGTTAGAAGAAATATGGTCTGCCCCATGGGACCTACATATATTAGGACTTGAACTTTTGGGAACCCGGGGAATACAATGAAAGAAAGAATCTAAGTGTTAACTCTTCCTGTTTCATCAGGTACACCCCTGTGGGCCGTTCCTTCTTCTCTCCTCCTGAAGGTTACTACCACCCTCTAGGAGGAGGCAGGGAGGTTTGGTTTGGATTCCATCAGTCGGTCAGGCCTGCCATGTGGAACATGATGCTCAATATTGATGGTATGCAAGAACTTCTGTTTTTAACGGCATAAGAAGGTTCCTTCTCCCCCTACCTTCACCTCCTCTAGACTAAATATCCTGTCTTTCTTTTCTTAGTATCGGCGACTGCTTTCTATCGTGCCCAGCCTATCATTGAGTTCATGTGTGAGGTCCTGGACATTCAGAACATCAATGAACAGACCAAGCCTCTTACAGACTCCCAGCGTGTTAAGTTTACCAAAGAAATCCGAGGTAAATGCATAGTTTAAAAACTGCTGGTGCAAAGTATTGGAAGCCTGTGAGCGTATTAAATTGTGCTACCAGAGTTCACAGGCTGCAGACCCTGGAAACTGGCTTATTCCTTGTCACTCATCTTTCCCAGTTGAAAGTAAATCTTAGAGGTGGTAATAGGTTGACTGTGTCTGATTTTTATTTTGGTGGCTTTTGTCTTGGGTTTTCAGGTCTAAAAGTAGAGGTTACCCACTGTGGCCAGATGAAGAGAAAATATAGAGTTTGCAATGTTACCAGGCGACCAGCGAGCCATCAGACGTATGTACACAATATCTTCTATAAAGTGAAAGCTATTGGAGATGCTAAGTGGCTTATTTCTACAAGGGTAGCTGGCTCAGGAGCCAAATGGCTTTTAAAAGAACTCTTAATTTTGAGACTGATTGGAACAATGACTGTGGATTTGGGCTACAGCTGTACTTTCTCCACACGATGAATAATTAGAAAAGCCTTGGCTTTTAAAATGTCTCTCGAAAGCCATAATTTTTTTAACTTGGCTTTAAGTCCAATGCCCACTGAGAAACTATTTTATACATACGTTTACATAAAGAGAAATAAGAACTCTAGAAAATGGGCATTTTCAGGGCTTTCAAATATATGCTCCATATCACTCTTTAAAAAGAATTAACCACTTAATTGTGAAGCGTAATCAAAGCAGTGCATTTTTTTTTTATAGGTTCCCTCTGCAGCTGGAAAATGGACAGGCTATGGAGTGTACAGTAGCTCAGTATTTTAAGCAAAAGTACAGTCTGCAGCTGAAGTATCCTCACCTTCCGTGTCTCCAAGTGGGACAGGAACAGAAACACACTTATTTACCACTTGAGGTAAAGGAGTCTGGTAACTTTTAACTGGCACTGCATTGTGACTTACACGCCTTGTTTCAGAGGCAATAAACCATCCCTAATTCTGTTGCTGTGTAGGTATGTAACATTGTGGCAGGCCAACGATGTATCAAGAAGCTAACAGACAATCAGACATCAACTATGATAAAGGCGACTGCAAGGTCGGCACCAGACAGACAGGAAGAAATCAGCAGACTTGTGAGTAGCTGTAGTTCAGCTTTATGGAAAATAGCCGTAAGACTTTTCTCTTTCCCTTCAAATGTTTTTTGATAGAAAATTTTCAAGTTTTCACCATAGATGGGTTTTGTGTATATCTTTCAAATGGTTTCCATTGGAAAATTGTAGCAAAATCCATAGAATTTCTGATCCCTTTAAGGTACCTGTGTGAATAAGCAGACTAGCCAAGAATAGAAGAAACGGAAGAGACTTTTTTTCTCTTTTAATATAAGCCCGTGGTCCCCAAACTTTTCCGCTCTCACCCTCCCCTTAGCAGTAATAGAATGTGTCTGCGCCCCACCTCCCCGTGCCAGGAGTGGAGTCATGGCCAGGCTGGGAGCAGGGGCCACAGCTGCAGGCAGGGCCGGGGCAGAGCGGGGCTAGATGGCACTCCCTCTCAGCCCCCTCATGGGGGTTGGTCTGGGCCCTGCCAAACACCCCTGGACATTTCTCGATGCGCCCCACAGTTTGGAGACCACTGACGTAAGGGGATATGGCTTGAGCCACTCTGTGCTTAATGTTCTAATAACAACCACCTGAAATACTATGTATGGTTATGATGATGATCTCCAGGTGAAGAGCAACAGTATGGTAGGTGGACCGGATCCGTATCTGAAGGAGTTTGGCATTGTGGTCCATAACGAAATGACAGAGTTAACAGGCAGAGTATTGCCAGCACCGATGCTGCAGTATGGAGGCCGGGTGAGTTCTTGGTATCTATTGTAAAATAGCTTGTTGTTTAGAATCAGACTTATGAAGCATTGGTGGGTATTTTGTAATTTTAAAAGTTCACTTCTGCACAAACCTATAGAGAATACTGTTCACTGCCTTATCAACCTGATCATAGTTTTTAATTTTTAAGTTGTCTTTGTCTTTGTTTAGAACAAGACTGTAGCTACACCAAACCAGGGTGTTTGGGACATGAGAGGGAAACAGTTCTACGCTGGCATTGAGATTAAAGTTTGGGCTGTTGCCTGCTTTGCACCTCAAAAACAGTGCAGAGAAGACTTGCTCAAGTGAGTATGTTTGTGCTACCAGCAGTTACGATAGAACATGCACCACACTAGGATGGTATAGATAATATTGAGCCCTGCCTTAGTGCAAGGAACCAGACTAGATGACCTATTGAGCTCTCTTCTAGTCCTACATTTCTATGATAACTTGATGTGAACACATCTAACACAGTAAAAGCAGGAAATCCTTGCCTTTAGTAGCTTAAATATTTGCAATGTGAAGGTGGGGAATAACCAAGTCTATAACCTGAATTAGTAAACTGTTAAACTAAGAAGAGGATTAAGGTGCTTATATTGCTGTTGAAATGCTATCTTTGGAGAAGACGACAACCGTGTTTATACCTCCTGCTTTTTTCCTCTCACTGCCTGCATTTGGCCTATGTTTCTCTTCTGATGACTGGTCCCTTTGTTTTCCTGACTTGCTGCTCATGGTTGATCAGCTTCCCAATCAACATGTACTCCTTCCCTCTTCTCCAAATAACCTACAGAAGTTCTAAGTATCATCTTGGTTCATATCCATACAGGCTTTCAGGTGGTGTACTCTTGATGCCAGAGAGTCCGAGTTAGGCTATCCTTCATGTTGTAAAGCACTGTAGTAGTGCAGAGAGCAGGATGTACTTTTTGAGCTATTCAGTGTTTGTGTAATGTTCTACTGAACTCACTTCTTACACAGTTCAAATGTCTTTATTTTTAGATATAAACAAAATGCATTATTAACATTGTGTCGCTAAACCAGACTGTTAACTGGTTAGTACCGTTAATATATATGGTACTTTACAGAACATAGAATAGACATTGTCCTTTGTTTTCTCTGTTAATATTACACGGAAGCACTAAATTTTTGAGGGTTTTGGTGCTTCATTTTAGGGATTCAGGAGGGGAAGGGAGATCACTAGAAATGTCACTGTTTCGGATTGGATTGTTAGAGAGGACCGGCTTAAAACTGCAAAAGCAAGGAAGCTGAGTATCTGGAGAACCTTGCTTGACTAACTGTATTTTCAGTATTTCAGTGGTTTCAGACAATGGCTACTTTAAATGTATGTGCTGGAGTATTTCTGCTCACAAGAGCTGTGCAGTATAAGGGTCCAGTGGAGTTGGTCATATTGGGGGGGATTTAAGACAGCTACTTACCTACTTCTGCAATACACAAAATGAACACAACTAAATGTTTAATGAGTCTGATCCTTTGGTAATGTTGAACTCTCTCTCCTTTGCTTGGTACAGACAGGTGTTTGAGGCATTACATCTCCATTAATGCACTTATAATAGTACCTGCAGCGCCAATAATTCCTTGTCCTTGTGTACATTATATATTTCATGTGCTTATCGGTTCTGTGCGCAGTGACGCAGGGTTAGCTGATTTTGGAACAATAACTGAATTTCCTGTATGTGCATTTTAATTTTAACTGTAATTATTGCTATTGTAACTTCTTGCTGCAGGGTCAGTTTACAGAAGTCATTTCCTGTCTTAAACTGTTGGAGATAGTAGTATTGCTTTGAGCTTTGAGCTGTTTAATAATCACTGAGTTTTAGTGGTGGGTGTAGTGATTTGATGATAAAGGAAAATCACACCAAATAAACTGTGGCTTTTGTTAATGTGAGACTCAAATGTGACTGTCTGCATGCAAAACTCCTGTTGACGTCAGAGCGTTACCTGTGTGTAAGGACTTCAGGATAAGCCCCATTATTGCTAAGCCAAATTTCTTCAGTCATGCCAAAGGCACCTGTCCTAGATTCTTCATCTATGGCTGGTTCAGGTTTCTAAAATTGTGCTCATGTAACTCATGTGGCTGGCAGGACATTTGAACAATTGCAGTGTGTGAAGACATGAAAAGTTTCTCTTCAGTCAAAACTAGAACTGTGCTAGTGAAGGTCTAAGTTGGGTATAATTTAAAGAGAATTTTAGCAGTATAAAACTGACCATTCAATGGAATAATGTAGAAGATAACGTGCCCAGTTGCCAGAGGACTGAAATGACTGAAACTGTGTGGACTGATTTGCCAAAAGCTAGTACTTCATTTGTTTTATAGGAGTTTCACAGACCAGCTGCGCAAGATCTCAAAGGATGCGGGGATGCCAATCCAAGGCCAGCCATGTTTCTGTAAATACGCACAAGGCGCAGACAGCGTGGAGCCGATGTTCAAACACTTGAAGTTGACCTATGTTGGTCTGCAGCTCATAGTAGTGATCCTGCCTGGAAAGACACCTGTGTATGGTATGGAAAGGAGATTATAAAGTTAGCTCACTGTACATCATCTGTACTTAAAGGTGCATAATGATGAGATGGGTAAAGATTAGCAATGCCTTTTTCTGTGATGGGTTTTTTCTAGAGGTTGGTTAATATCTCACTACTTTTGTACAAATATAGTTAGAGTGGACTCTCATTCACTGTTGAATCTTGACCTACTTTTCAAATGTTTTAGAAGCGGGAGGTAGGGGAGCATTGAGGCTTCTGATAATCAGAATCACCTTGCTTTTCTGTTGCAGCTGAGGTTAAGCGTGTTGGTGACACTCTCTTAGGAATGGCCACGCAGTGTGTTCAGGTGAAGAATGTGGTAAAAACCTCACCCCAAACTCTGTCCAATCTTTGTCTGAAGATAAATGCAAAGCTTGGAGGGATCAACAATGTGCTTGTACCTCATCAAAGGTTAGATCAAATTTAAAGCTTTAATGAAGGCCTAACTTAGCAGACCAAAATAATCATTTTGCCTACTTTTTAATAACTAAAACGGGACCTTTCCAAACAATGGGTGGGTTAGAAATCTTCTACAGATGTTGATGCTTTTGTATTAAATGGGACAAATGATCATGCCTTCTGTTTTTAGAACCGAAGCTGCACAACACGCTATTTTATACATTGTACCTTAGGATAAAGCCTGCCTCAGGTTTCAGACTTGTCCAGCAATGTGGCTGAAAAGGAGACAAAGGGTTGGAGTAAAATAAAATGAAAAGATGGGAGAGCTCTAAAATTCTCAAGTCCCATCAGTGTTGGTCTTCTATTAGCACATGACCATTTTCTGAATTGCCTTGGGAATTGTCACCCGTCTCGTGACGACATGTTTTCACGTCTACTTCTATAACCAATAATGTATAGTAAACTGTCTAGACATACAGTTTGATGGATGACTACATCCAAAATTGTCCTGAAGCAAGAAACCTATTTTTCTTGCTGCTTGATTACACATGGAGCACCTAGTCAAAGTGGCTATGATTCCTGATTAGACACCTGTTGTCTTTATCACAGACATCACTTAGCTCTGTAGTAAACTGTAAAGCCTGTTCTATTGCTCATTTCCACTAACCTCCCTGAATAACCCCCACTCTTTGTCTGTCCATTCCTGCTTCTGTGTCCTGATCCTTCCACCTTCCCTTCCAAGTATCCCCTTAAAAACACGCTTCTTCTGTGAGGCCTGTAAACACTAGTTCTTCCCTTCTTGTGGTGCTTTTCTTATAAGTGAGAGAAAGTGGGGAGGTGAGTGAAATTGTGGCATATTAAACTTCATCTTTCAGCCACCTGCACCACCTCTCCCACCACCACCCCCTTTTTTCTTTTTTGGTGCTTCTCTTTCCACTTCCCTTGTCTGTTCTCTCTAGATTGCAAGCTGTTTGGGGGCAGGGACTCTCCTGTACAAAATACCTGGCAAGTTTTCAGTTCTTAAGGATATTTCAGATCTACTTGTCTAATCTTTCCTTGTCAGATGACTTGCTACGTTTAACTCTTTTCCTTCCTTGCTTTTTGACTAAGCCTTCTTTAATTGAACAGGCCCTCTGTGTTCCAGCAACCAGTCATCTTCCTGGGAGCAGATGTCACTCACCCTCCCGCTGGGGATGGAAAGAAGCCGTCCATTGCTGCTGTGGTAGGCAGTATGGACGGCCACCCTAGTCGCTACTGTGCTACAGTGCGTGTGCAGACCTCCCGTCAGGAGACTTCCCAGGAGTTGCTGTACAGTCAGGAAGTGATCCAGGACCTGACTAACATGGTACGAGAGCTGCTGATCCAGTTCTACAAATCTACTCGCTTCAAGCCCACACGGATCATTTACTACAGAGGAGGCGTTTCGGAGGGACAGATGAAACAGGTATTTTCTAATGACATTTCTTTGGGGTTCAATGAAGTCTTGCCATTGAGAATCTAAATGGTCGTGGCAAATGAACCCTACTGGAGGGAAGACTCCTTAATGGATGGCACCCTGGCACGCAGGGCAGCCTGAGCTCGCCTTTATCGACATCAGCTGTTTAGATGAAGATTCTTACAAACATTTTTGCTCAGAGTGGCTTGATGGTGCTAAGCTTCAGTTTTGAAACACCTAGACCCTGTAAAACCAGAGGCTTGAATTTTGTGAACATCAAGACAGCCCTTTGTACAGTACTTGGGAAAGGTAGACTGAGTGCAGGTGATCAGATCTGGAAGCCTTTGGGGTGAGAGACTCTCGACAAGAGGTCTTGTCTGCTCCATGCGGGTGTTAAAAATCCAGTCCTGCTTTCTGGAGGAGCTGGGTTTGCTCTGGATTACTCAAGGTTAAAGTTCTCCTCCTTTCCATTGTGAGTGAAATATTCTGGCTAATAGGCTGCCACCCTCCAGCCCAGAGATGGCTCTGTTAGTGAGGCTGTTTAATAGCTATATAAATACACTATTGGATCCTTTTGGGGGTGAATGTAAATGTAAGGTAAATTAGTTGATCAATTCATACCTTTAAACTCTACAGGTTTGTGTTTTTGTTTTTTGTTTTTTTAAATCATATTTAATGTAAGTCTCTAGAAATTTAAGGTAAGAATGAGGCTTCTTAATCAAACGTGAAGGACAAGGGTTTTTTTAGCAATCTTCATATAAGCAACATTTTAAATTTTCCTTTTGTTTTCCCCCTCAGGTGTGCACACAATGAATTGTGCTTTGAATTGTACTGTTGTGAAATTACACCTGTTCAGAGAAACCAATGAGAATACTGTCCTGCATACTGAATTCATCACTTGTACTTCTAGGTAGCTTGGCCAGAATTGATTGCAATCCGGAAGGCCTGTATCAGTTTGGAAGAAGATTACAGACCAGGAATAACCTACATTGTTGTGCAGAAAAGGCATCACACTAGACTCTTCTGTGCTGACAAAACTGAAAGGGCAAGTAATGTTGCATACAAAAGTGGAGGAATTGTGTAGAAACGTGAGAACAGCTGACTTGGGATGATGTCCAGTTAGTGGAATGATCCTACTCTGCAGTAAGCAGTGTTTCTAAGCAAATCAGGCTCTTGTGGCAGGGTGATCCTTGGCACCAAATTGGGGGTCTGGAAACTTGCCTGCTTTGTCTCTAAATATGCGTGAGTCTTGTTTACATCACCAAACTGCCATCTCTTAGGGAAGTTCCTGGGCTTAAGATTGCATGCATATAGAATATCAGGGTTGGAAGGGACCTCAGAAGGTCATCTAGTCCAACCCCCTATTCAAAGCAGGACCAAGGCCCAACTAAATCCCCACATGGCCCCCTCAAGGATTGAACTCACAACCCTGGGTTTAGCAGGCCAATGCTCAAACCACTGAGCTATCCTATCCCTCCCCCATTGCAGGTCCCAGGGAAAGGGTCTGAGCAGGGGTAGGGTTGGGAAATTAAACTTTCAGTGAAAGCCTGTGATGTGCCTGCATTATCCAGTTTTAGGCCTACTCTCACCTATAGTTATAATAGTGCTACCAACAGCCCTATTTAAGTATATACTGACTGGCATGGGCTTTTTCTGGAGCCACATTTTTACTGTTAAAACTGCTCAAGTCTAGGAGGTTAGGTACATAGAGGCGTTTATAACAAGGTTCCCAGAAAATGACTCGCCACATTGCGAACATCATTTAATCCTTAGTGTGGAAAAGACCTTAGTACTTCCTCACTTTCATGAGCACTACGTTCACTAGAAGCTTAAAATAAGTCCATCCTGGTCACATGCAGAAGTAAATGTACTAATTACAATCTTTTTCCAAACAGGTGGGTAAAAGTGGTAATGTACCAGCAGGGACTACTGTGGACAGCACCATCACACATCCCTCTGAATTTGACTTTTACCTCTGTAGCCATGCAGGAATTCAGGTAATCTTCAATCTGCACTAGACTTGTGCTGTTGGGAGCTGTTGTCACTCACAGATAACAACAGCATCTGTTTACAGTTTGAGCAGACTTGCAGTTCTATCAGTTTTATTTAACACATGAAGAATCAGTGCTAAGATTCTGATCTGTCACTTGGATATAAATATCTCTAGAATGAATGATACTGATTCAAGAAGTCTAGAGCTCCATCTGCCTTAGATTGATATAATCCAGTTAAACACGTATTTGCCTCCTTCACCAGGGTACCAGCCGCCCATCTCATTATCAGGTCTTGTGGGATGACAACTGTTTCACCGCAGATGAATTGCAGCTGCTAACCTACCAGCTGTGTCACACGTATGTCCGCTGTACAAGATCCGTCTCCATTCCAGCTCCTGCATACTATGCCAGGCTGGTAGCATTTAGGGCAAGATATCATCTTGTAGACAAGGATCATGATAGGTAAGGAGTGAAAGGGTTCTGTCTCTTTACAGTAGACTGTTTAACATGTCTAAAAAGATCTGTTTTACTTGTAAGTGAAGAATAAAACTCTTCTTCCTTTCCCTTTATACCAATCACTGATTTGAACTGGCCTTCTGTGTGAAACAATTTGGTGGGTTCTCAGTCTAGTCCTACCTCAAATAGCAATGTCTGACAGTGTTGAGAGGCTAAGAATTGATTGGAGCATGGAGACCGCTTCCCCCTTCTGGAGGGATCCCAGTTAACAAGTTCAGGGGCAGGCAATTTGGCAGAGCAGTGCTCTGTACCTGCCCTGTGCATAGATAGCAGATGTAGGTCTCCAGGATTGTCAGTCCATCAGCAAAGTCACTAAAACGACATTTTAAAAATTTAGCCTTTCTCAGTAGACTGGATATGCCTCAAAAAGCCAAACTATAAAATGTGGTGGTTAGTTCTTAACCATCCATTTAAATAAAATAGAAGTGTGTAACAGCCATGGGAAGAACTGAAGCTGAGGTCAGAAGAGTCTTTATTACAACACACTTGTGTGTTTTGGTGTTGGGTGTTTTTTAAATCATTACTCTTTCCATTAGTGCAGTGTGAGCTTTTTTCCAGTCTTCATTATGGAAAAAAAAATTTTTTCTTTATGTAAGTTTGAAAATGTAACTCCAACCATTCTGCCTCCCTGTGCCCTTAAATGGGTTTGTATTAGAGCTACTGCAGCTAAAGCACTGTAGTAGAAAGTTAGGTTTTCCTTCTCTCCAGTTCCTTGTGCACTTGGGAGGAATCATAAAACTGAGTTTCTGGTGACTCTTGTTCACAAAAGATCCCTTAGTACTTTTCAGGTGGTGCATTTGAGGCAGCATTGGTCAGAAGATGTATAGGTCGGAATGCCTCTAATCTAGGTTTAGTATGGACTCCGTCAGGCTTTGGGCAAGTCACTTCACCTCTGTTTTCCCATCATTACAAAGGAGATACTTAGCTCACAGGTGTTGGTAGGAATTAATGTTGGTGAAGCACTTGGATGAAAGGTGCTGTAGAAGTGGTGATTGTTGGACTAAAATGGAAAGACTTACGTACACTATACTAATGGAGGGCTCCTCCTTGCACTAATCTGTATGATCAGCTACTGGCCTGAGTTAGTGCTCCAGGACCAGACTGTCCATGTAGCCAGAGATCGCAGGTACAGAACCTTGAGAAATGAACTGTTTAAGTGTGTTTGGTTTTGTCCCATTGTACGTAGCCCTCTAAATGTGTCTACATCTTTACAGTGCTGAAGGCAGCCATGTTTCAGGACAGAGCAATGGCCGGGATCCCCAGGCTCTGGCAAAGGCAGTGCAAATCCACCATGATACCCAGCATACGATGTATTTTGCCTGAGTCCATCTGGGAAGACGAGGCAGAACCGGCAACCCACGCAGGCCTGAAATGTTTTGAACGCCTACTGCTTATAGCTAGGGCTCAGTTTATTTCAGACTGCGTACTACCAGCAGCTCTAAACAGTCGCACTGAATCTACACTTCACAGCAATGTCTGATGCACCAACACAATTGAGCCATTTGTTTTTGTTGTTTTAAGTAATAGAAATTCATGAACTGTCTTTTCTGATGCATTGGACTGAATTTTTACCTCAAAGCGCAAAAGGCCGATCATCCTGAAATTTTTAAAAGACTTGGCATGAAAGATTTTTATTGAATATTTTGCTAGCTATGGTTTTTAAGTTATCTCCTCATCCCACTAGTTTATCAAGATGACTAATTCCCTTTCTTCATGCACTGCTTAGTAAGTATATGCATATTATGGCAAAACATTTTACTCCAATTCAATGTAACCATTCTATTGTGTGGGGCCATAGATTTTTTTTTTTTTTAATGGAGATTTTAGATTTCACTACTGTAAATGCCTTTTAACAAACATTAACTTTCACAGGCATTGCAGTGTTTTGTCAGTTTTACTAGTTCTCTTTTTAATCTCTGCAGACTTGGGCTGCAAAGCAATTGCACTATACTGCGGATTCAGCTAGGTGGTTCTTGTTCTGTGAATGTGTAACATAACCAGATAGTGATGCCTGGCAGCAGGTTTTAATTATGATGGTTACAAATAATACTGCCATGCTATGGTAACAAGTACTGAACCATTTCCCCTTCTAAAAATGAGAAAATATTAAAAAAAAAAAATTAGCTTTTAGATATTTTTCAAACTTTTACAAAAGTGCCCACTTTATGCTGCTGTGTGGTTTGATAAATCTAGGTGATTTTAAAACTTTTCTCATAGAAGATTTAACTTTGGCAATAAATGTTTTTGTTTTGTTTTTTTAAGCCCCCCTGACAGTGTAAAATTCTAGCTGAGGATTGTGCATGAGTTTAACCAACCTTCTTGTGTCGTTTTCTGAACACACAGTTTGGCAGTTTCTGAAACTAATCAGAAAAGACACACTTCCATGGGTGTTTTTTTTTTAAATAATTATTTTTAACTGTTTTATATTCACTGGTGTCCTGTCTACCACTTTTTTTATAAGCTTGGAAATTGGGTGTTATATGTAGGAAAGGCTTGCCAATCTGTACAGTTCTAAGTGTGTTGTGTGACAATAGCAACCTGAAGACTGGTACCAGCATTTTAATTCTCTCTTCCCCCCCCCCCCCCCCCCCCCCCCGAAATCTAGGTTGCTCACACAATTGCATTCAACAGCATGTTTAAAAAATGTAAATCAAATATATTCTGTCCCAGACTAGAAATTAGTTGTTTTTATTTGCTTGGCTTTTTTCAGCTAAAATGTATAAAAAGAAAGAGGGGCTCTGCTTCACTTAATACTTTTGGAACTCACAAACGTAGTACTTTGAGAATAGATTTCTTCTAGTGTTAACATGAGTTAACACAGACTAAAATCTGATTTCGAGATTCAACATAGCTAACATTACACCACTGCAGAAGCCAAGAGAAGTTTGAAAAGTCACCAGCTATTGCACTGTGGTCTCTGCCATTGGTGTGGGGTTTGCTGCTAAGTATTGTGTTGTTCCCGAGCTTGGAAACCAGCCCTCTCAAAAGCTCAGCAATATGAAATGCTGTTTTTTCCTTCAGTCTTCTAAATAAGCTTGTACATAAAATAAAGTTTACATTTTTAAATGCTGTCTTTCAGTTGTACCTGGGTAAGCTGAAGTTTGTCTTGAAGACAGTTTTATAACCTACTTTCAGAGTAGTATGCCTCATTTAAAATTAGTTTAAACTTTTTCTGTTGGAAAATGGGACTGAAGCAAGCTCTGCTCCTGGTGTGTAGTGTGGACAGGCTTAGATAAGATTCTTTTTAATTTGTTAAACTTTTTTTAAAGAATACCTCACTTGGATAATAATCAGGACATGTGGGTGGGAGACTGACTGCTGCTTCAGCTAGACGGCTGCTTTTCTTAATACTTGTTCAGGGAGAAAACCCTTTTAGAATGAACTTTGACCCAATCTATGGTGAATTTTGGCACCTTGAAGAGAAATTGAGCACCCTTTAGCTTATAGGATCAAAGATCACTGTGGGTTCATGCACTAGGCAAGAATGTGACTGATTAGTCAAGGGTGGATAAGACTGAGATTTAACTTTTACCACCAGATAGATAGATGTCCAGTGCCAAGCACTCCTAGTTCAGATTGAATGAAATGAGAGCCTCTCATCTGCTTGCCTGCAATTAGCCTGAATATTTAACCTCAAACTGTACAGATTATTAGACCTCAGCTAGCTCTGGGAAGCATGGCAAGAACTTTCTAACTCAATCTTGTGTTAGAACATCATAGGACTAAAATACTGGTAAGGGTGCAGTGTTGTCACTTTGAGAGGTAGAGAGAACCGAAGAACATTTTAGATTTAGAATTATTGTCATTGAAGGGTGTGTCTTTTGGGAGGTTATAACTGCAAGATCAAAGTTGCAGCAATATTGTATAGAGTTCTGAAAGCTGAGTGATGAGGTGCAGCTTGATGATCTGAATTCCCCCTTGGGACTGACTGAATCGTTATGCATGTGTCAATCAATGGGAAGATGTGCATTCTGTAGCTGTAGTTCTTAGGGTGTTTGGTTTTTTATAAATAAAGCCTGTTGGCCACTGTTTAGCTATGTGGTGTGGAAGATTTTAAATGTAGCAAAGTTTAATGAGTTGGGGGAAGGGGCAGTTGACAGTAAAGAAGAGCAGAAACCCCACTTTTGAACCAGTTCTGCTTTCTTTGTAAACCGTTGGATTCTGAACAAGCTCTGGAAGGAACCAGTTGGCCTGTCTCAGACATTCAGACAGGCCCAATTTATTTATTCTTACTGTAAGTACTACAGTTTAGTGTAGTGCCTGTGGCTGCATCCAAAGGGCATAAAAGGTTGTGATAGACAGGCAATCATGCTTCTTAAGCCTGGTCTACACTAGAAAAGTAGGTCCGCTTCACTGCACCACTCAGGGATGTGAAGAATCTACACCCCTGCGGGACGTAGTTAAGCTGACCTGTCGACAGCACTAGGTCGATTTGGAAGTATTCTTTCGCCAGCATAGGGAGTGTCCATACTTAAGTACTGCACCGGTGCTGCTGTAGCGTTTCAAGCGTAGACCAGCCCGCACAGTACGTATCTTGTTCCAGACAAATTTCAGAGCTTATTTACCTATATCAAAAGTCTTGCCCGTCACATGGGCAATGGCATCCTCTTGTTCACATAGTGTTTAACAACATTTCCCACCCCATCCCAAACTACCTTTGTGGATGTGCTGTAGGATTTTTCTTGCTCAATAGCAAGGCAGTAGCTCTACTTTCATTTTAAGAAAGCAGAGTTTGGAGGGCATTGTATCAATACTGTTTCAACTGCAAGGTTTTTTCCTTGTGAAATTTGAGGAAAGATCTTGTAATATCACAGATTTTCTTATACCTTGCTATTGACATTTTCATGATATTTCTATGTCTAGAGGCTGAAACTTCAATGTAAAATGTTTGCATTTGTTCATTTTGACTTATGATGTAATTTTTGTTTCTCTATTGTTAGACTTGTAATGTTTAAAATGGTATTTTATTAAATTTGGACTGGCTGTATGTCTATAGCAATACGAGGTACTCTTTCTAAACTGTTATGGGTGGGTTAGCAGCCCTATGTTGCGATAAGATGCTGGTCGTGTACAATTTGCAATGTATTTTTTTTTTAGCCTGCAGGGATATTTTGTGTTCATGTGTCCAAAAAAATAAAAAATTGGCATTCTTGTGCCAAATGTTCTGTTTTTTTCCTTGTTGGTGTCTAATAAAAATGCAATGTACAGTATCAGCAACAGTTATTGTTGCTTGTAAACAAACGTCTTTCTTAAATTATTTAAATTGTAAATTAAATCTTACATCACATGTAACTGAAACTGTGGAACTCACTGCCACAGGATATTTGAGCCCACAAGATCAGGATTTAAACAAAGATTAGACGCTTGTACGGATACCTTCTTAAATATAATTGGGATGTTAAATAAACCTTCCTGCTTCAGGGCCTAAACCAACTATTAACCGACAAGATGTGGGAAGAAATGTCCCCTATAGATAGGTTATTCCATAATTGTCCACGGTGGCATTTTATACACTTGAAATATCTGGTATTGCCCATTGATGCAATCTGGACTAAATGGACCACTTGTCATATCCAGCATGGCAATTCCTGTATTATCTGGGCACAAATTAGAGTAAATACAGGAGCTAATCAAAACTCTGAATAAGAAAGTGAGGGATTGTTTCCTTTTAATAATTGCATACTTCCGCAGCACAAGTAGGTGACAAGGGCAAAAACGGTTGTGCCCAGTGCAAAGGGAAAAACAATCACAACTATAAACAGAAATTCAATACACTTGATTGCTTAAAATAACTTGTATCTTTCATAACCTACCACCTCCTGCATCTCCAATTTCTTTCTGCATGTATTGAGCAAGAGGGAGGAACTGTTCAGGGGGTTAAATTGAATAAGCCAGTTAGAGGCAAAAAAAACAAAGATGGGGGAAGCACTTGCTGATGGAGTTGCTTGCCTAGCAGGAGAAGGTGATGTCACTTAATGCCTAGCATGACTTCAGAGAGTCTGAAAGTGCTGATGGGGGTCAGGAGTGATGCATGGGGGGTCTAGCAGTTTCAGGCCCATACACTAGGGCTATGGCTATAGACAGCCTGTCAACTCAATTAGCTTCCTCCGCTCGTTGGGGGGATTATGTCAGCAGGAGAGGCTCTCCTGCCGACATAGCGCTGTACACACCGGCGCTTAAATCAGCATAAGTTATGTCATTCAGGAGGTGGCTACTTCACACCCCTGAGCAACGTAACTTATGTTGACTTAGTTAAGCTGTAGTGTAGCCATAGCCTATCATCATGTTACTAAACTGGTCGTTGTAACGGTTGGAAATGCAGTGAGAGTAGACAGTGCATCCAAGGAAGCTCAAGCCTACATCTTCAAAGGTATTTAGGTACGTAACTCCCTGTGTTTTTTGGCATCTAATTACCTTTGAGGTTCTGGGCCTATGTCCCTGTTGCTGGTTCTGTTCCGCAATGGATTTGGTTATGGTCTGGCTTGAAGTTAGAATTTACAGCCCAGTTCTTGTCAAATGAGCAGCAGCAGGTTTGTGAGATGCAAGCATCACAAATGTGCAGAGAATTCTAGCAGGCCCCCTTCTGCATTCACTGGATCTGCTTGGCTACAATTGACAGAAATAGGAAGCAGAAAGGGTACCGGCGAACTCCAGTGACACAAACCTGACTTGACACCATGTCTAGTTAACGGAAACCTTCCTGCCAATGAGGCTGGTGTCATTGCTGCCCTTGGCTAAGGCAGCTCTGTCTGGCACGATTACTCTTCAGAGGAGATGAACCTCTGACAATGTCAATGTTAAGTCTGCTTGCTGTAGATGATTAAATCCTTTCAGACTGATCCATTCCTGGGGGCTGTGCATATTTCCATTGTTTCTTGCCCTTCTGTTTTACCACTTAACACTAATGCTCATGCCCCAGATTTACAGTACTTTGTGGACACCCCAAAATGAATGAAACATCAGCTGAGCGTTTGACTCACTAGGGGTATAGCAACAGCCAAACAAAAATGACTTGAGTTGGTCAGTATTAACCCTCCTCATGGTTGGTATCCTAGTCTTATTTAGACTACAGATCCTCCACTGGGATGTTGGTGGGGTTAGTTAGTCCAGGAGGTGCTGCTTCTCATCAAGGGGCTAATGGTGCAGGTCAGGAAAAGTGGATCTGCCAACTCTAGAATCCTCTCCTGCGGGGGGATTGAACATAGGTTCTAGGATTTAGCAGAGAGGGGGTCACTTGTCTGATACATATCACACTGTTTATATTATCAAATGGCATCCCATAACAGTGTAATTCACATTGATTAGCATGTACAATGTGTAGTTCAATTAAATAATCCGTTGCCAAAGCTTCTATTACAGCCTCTTAGGGGAACGTCAACAATAAATGGGGTTAGAATGATGCCACAGTCAATCTCCTTTGTTCTCTGAGGAGCTCTGGGCTTTCACGGTTGAAGCATAAGTGAAAGTGGGTCATTTGAATCCCGTGGTCATTATTAACCCCCTGCTTGAAGACTCCGGTGGTTTTGTGTGCATGTCTTCAGAAATATCAGGCAGGCTTTTTGTTTGGTAGTTATTTAAAAAATACTAATGCTAAGCATGAAACCAATACTGTTTAACTGAACTAACTCCATGACCGTAAGATGTTAAGTTTCAGAACTACCTGAGTTACTGACGTTTGTGCCTCATCGACAACGATAAGAATTTGTCTCTGCCATTTGAGGATCTCAGCATGCTTTACAATTAATTAAACCTCACAATCCTCTGCCTTGATAATGCTTGTAGCGAAGTATTAGGGTGTAGATTCCAGAGAGGGTGAAACTGAGGCACAAAAGTGTATAGAGCCAAGACTGGAACCGAGGAGTCCTGCTGCCCAGTCCCCACCTCTAACTCCCCTGATTTGCAATGGCATTTTCTAGTAAATTAGCTTCTGCTCTTTAAAATGATAATCTGAGAACTGACTGTGAAAGAAAACTGGGATGTGAAGGTTACTTTTTAAGTCACACCTGGGTTAATCTATCATGCTTTCAGAGCGATGTGTAGCACAACAAGCCCTAATCTGGCTGATACCACTATGCATTGACCTCAGCAATATAAATGTTATGTAACAGTAATAATGGTAAGGCCCTGGTCAGGCAATCTGATCCTTTGGTATTGAGGGGATAGACATGGTGGTCCAGCTGCATGGATCAGATTGCAAGATCGGAGCTCAAGATTGCTGTGGGGTCAGGAATGTAGGCTGCCTTCTAATGAAAGGGAGCTGTTCCTGGAGTATTTCACACAGATCATCCTTGTGAGATGGTCTTGTAAAGTTCACACGTTGCAGTCAAAGTGTTGCTCATTACTTCTGTCCTCTGCAAGCCCTTGCAGCAGGACAATGGGGAAAACAACTAGTTCCAAAAAAGAAAAGAAAAAAAAATATTCAGTGTCACCAACATCATCCTGGCGGGTCACATTCCCCCCAGAGTGCCTAAGTCAATAACGACAGAAGGATGGATTTGGCCCAGAGTTTATAAATAACTGCTCTATGTGCACTTGCTGGTACCACCATATAGAGCAGAGAGGGCAGGAAATGCCTGAGCATGAGGCAAGCGACAAATGCACCTGACCCCCAAGGCAGACTATTTAGACACTGCTGTTCTCAAACAACTGAACGCTAAAGGACTCAGGTTAACTCCCGTCATTCTCAATCTCCAGGGGCCAAGGAGCGTTCAGCATCCAGTTCTGCCTCAGAAATCCAAGGGCACTGTGACCTTGTCCCAGGGATGTGGGGTGCTCCCATCAATGCTATCAGGAGTTACTGTTGTAACCCCCTGCTATGCTGATGGTGACTGTAAGGTCTAAGGCCTTTTTCTGCAGCCCCATTAGGACAGCAGGGGCCAAGAAGCAGAAAGTCACATCCTCACGTTCCATCTAAACTACATTCAAACAATGAAAAAGCACACTGTAAAGAAGCTACTCTTATCCTAATAGTACCCACCACCACCACCAGATAAACAGATCTAAAGGTGTTTAAAGAAAACTTCGTTTGACAGCATTCTGTCTGGCAAGGAATCACTTATCAACAGTTGTGGTTGTGACATCTCTTCTTCTTTATAGTTTTGCCTTACATAAGAACGGCCACACTGGGTCAGACCAAAGGTCCATCTAGCCCAGTATCCTGTCTGCCGACAGTGGCCAATGCCAGGTGCCCGGAGGGAATGAACAGAACAGGTGATCATCAAGTGAACCATCCCCTGTCGCCCACTCCCAGCTTCTGGCCTTTATGGTCCTTACTTCTCTATTGTTTACCTGTCTGGTTCTTTGATTTCTGTCTGCATAACTAATTTTGCAAGATTTAAATCAACTAAGGTGGTGGAGTATTAGTGAGTAAAGAATTGTTTCGCAATATGTTAGGATTGGTCAAAGAATTACTTCGTAATATTTTAGTAAAATAATGAATTAAGGTATCACTAAGCAGGACTCATGTTTCACTATATAAACTGGGGTCCAAAGGGAAGTTAATTGGAACCAACTCCAGGACACAGCCCAAGATCAGAGCTGCCAGATCTCAACACCTGCCAACTATATCGTGCAGAAGCTGGAGTCCCTGGATGACCTGATCCTGACTGGCCACCAGGAAAAGTTTGTCTGCCTTATTGGGAGTGGTGAGCATTGTCTGCTTAGCGTGCGCAGTCTGTGTTGGTGATTGTTAATAAATAAAGGTTAAGGATATATGTGTAAGGCTCTTTCACTAGTAAAAGACCCTGCAAACCCCCAAGGTTATGCCCTGAGCTCTAGGAATGGGGTAAAGGTGGGAGCTCTAGAGTGTGCAGGTAAACTGAACACTTTCACTGACCCCTACATTCTCAGATCCCATTTTTCTTCCATGGCTTTGTAGCCCGGTGGATCTTTTCTTTGTAGCTATCCTTACACATTGCACATAACCACAAGGGGGTGCTTCTAACACAGCACTACCGAACGCCCCTGATGTCAAACAAACGAACCCATCCCACTGCAGGAGAATGCCTATTTATTTCAAACAACTATTTTACTGGCATTAAAACAGAATTGTGGAAACATCTCTATTGATCTTGGGTTCTATAAAAACTTTTTTTACCCAAATATAAGTTATGGGCCAAATTTAAATTGTCAGATTCAATTTGGGAAAAGGCATTTTTATACTTCAAAGGAATTGTTCAGCTTCATTGCTGTTGTGGCATTGGATATATTCTTGATTGCCGGTGTATGTGTAAATTGCATGAGTAGAGTTGGCACTATGTCAGCCCTGCCGTGCTTACTCAATGTTCTCAACTTCCCTACCCTATTCCCTCCACTGCACAGCCAGCACCCCCTCCCCTAACCCCACACTGCACAGCCAGCACTCCCTCCCCTATTCCCCCCACTGCACCCCCAGCCCCCCACTGCACTCCCAGCCCCATTGCACAGCCAGCACTCCCTCCCCCAGCCCCCCACTGCACTCATCCCCCTCAGCCCCCCACTGCACCCCCAGCCCCATTGCACATCCAGCACTCCCTCCCCTATTCCCCCCATTGCACCCCCAGCACCCCCATTGCACCCCCTGCCCCAGCCCCCCATTGCACACCCAGCACTCCCTCCCCTATCCCCCCCACTGCACACCCAGCCCCCCACTGCACTCATCCCCCTCAGCCCCCCACTGCACCCCCAGCCC